>NC_056714.1:11189963-11399998 GCF_018831695.1 Puntigrus tetrazona
ATTTATCCAGTAATTAAACAAGTATTCAGAGTGAGACATTAAATCGTTCATTCCAACATTTTTTCATAATTTTATATTAACAATTGGTGTAGTAAATGTATTATAAATACATATTATTAATTTAAATGTTTAATCATTAATTCAAATTATTCTGAACCCTATGTAGCTGGTATTGCTTTCTTCACAACCTTTAACTTACCAGTGTGAGAATATATGGTTGGCAGGTCAGGAATTGTCACTTGTCAATTGCAACAAAAATAGTTTTATTTGCACATCTTTTAGCCTTTTGCATTCACGCTATCCAGTAGGCAGTGCGCAGTCACATCCAAAGTGTGCTCTTTGTGTATATAAACTGCCTTGTGAGTACCAAATTTAGTTTGTATCAAACAACCCCGCACTGACCTCAAATATATACTATAATCCAGCCCTGTTCAGCAAATTATGAAAATTACCCACGTCTCTTTTTTTTATTTTTCCCTTACCCAGCTGCTGTTGTAGCCAATAATATAATACTGTATATTTTGAATTACAGGTCTGATGAGTGGGTTTTGAAGGGAATTTCTGATATATTTATGGCCTCTATCTAAAGAAACCTTTGAGTCAATGAGTATCACTGGATTAAGGAGGTATAGAGTAATGTGATCAACAAAATAAAGCCAATTCTTCTGTTAGAAGTAGCCATGTGGACCGGTTTATGCTCCAACATCAACTTTGTTAATACTGAACAGTTTGTCTGTTATTCTTTTTTAACTAATAGGAATTTAGGACAAGATTGTAGATGTATGAGCTAAAAGATGGGTGGAGTCCTGCTACAGCCCACCTTTCTCTGGAGGGAAAGAAAAGACAAGTAGACCCTACCTCTATCACTGCTTATTTATAAAAACTATACAAAAAAGATGATGTTCAGGAGAGGAATATAATCTGTTTTTCTTTCAGTCCAACACCCCACCTGCACTTTTTTCCATCAAACATCCCCACACATTGTCCTGGGAGTATTATTACAATGTTCCAGTGTAAAGCTCATCTGGTCATGAGGCTTATTGAAACAGAATTAGGCATGGAGTTCATGTTGCAGGTATATGAACTACAACTTCCTCATTTCAGGAAGGAAGTGGTATATTTCCTCTCAAAACCTAATTTATGGACCACCCACATTTTTATTATCCTTACGTAGCTAATTGTAAACTGTAATTATATCAGTCAAATCTCTCATCAGGTGTTTAATAAGCTCTTGAGTCTGGCCAGTTACAGCATCATCCCAGAAATATCAGTCTCACATGTGGAGCCAGATGCTAGTGTCCACCTCTGGATTCCTCAAATCCATTTCCAACGTGGTTGTGGAAGGACATTGACCCCTCATCAAAACAATGGGTATCCTTCTCAAATGCATGTGGATTTTGTTTTATTGCTTTGTTTTGTGGTATACTTGTTTCTGGTTGGTACAAGTTAATAATATTAAAATACAAATACTTATTTTTGTTAGATTAGGAGCAGTACATCAACAAGATGCACTTTCTGCCATCTGTCTCTGTGAACATGAGCTCAAATCTAAGGCTACCTTTGGCTTAACGGGACATAAAAATATATCTATAGAGCAGTGGTGGTGAACGCTGGTCCTAGAGACTTTTGCTTAATGATTGAATCATCTTCTCGAAGCTCCTGTTGATGCAAATCAGGCTTTACACCTGAAGTGGTTGTGTAAGAGTGGACTGCGAAAAGTCTGACTCCTGCTTAGCAATGCACTCTGTATGAAGCAGATTTTTGTTGCCGTCAGAGTCCTGTTTAGTATATTACCTTTGACTCAACCTCAGAGACCAGAGTGGAGTGGTAAAATTTTTTGGAAGTTTTGCCTTCCAACAGGAAAAGAAATGTTTTGGAACTTCTGAGATCCGAAGTCAGACTACACATCATCTGGCACACAGAAATATGTGGTGAGTGACCACAATGTATGGATCGATTACAGAAAGTACATAAAAACATTACGTATATACTGAAAACTTATACATGTTTTTTTTTCGTTAGGACCTATTAAAGTGACAGTGCAGGAACTGGATGGGCCATTTAACCACACATTACAGATAGAGGAGAACAGTCTGAAACATGACATTCCCTGCCACTCCAAAAAGCAGAAGGTAGGGACACCTGCCTAATATTCATGACTCCAACTGGTAGTTCCTGTAGTAGTTGTAGTAGTATAATAGTGATAGTAGGGGTGTAACGGTAAACAAATATGACTTTTCTGTGCATCGCATCAACATTGTTTTTTTTTTTTTTTTTTTTTGGGTGATCCACTGAACAAGTTGCTCTTTCATTAAATGCATTCCAGTTATAGTTTCTTGGTAATGAAGATATACCTCAGCTTATGCTTCAAACCATAGGAGCTCTTCTATAAGGTTACTACTAGGCCTAACAACTTGACCTAGGCTTAGAATTGAATTACTATTTATTTTTAAATGGATAATCAACACTCAAATTTAAGTATTAAAAATTCTAGAAAAAGTTCAGGCTCAGGATTTTTTTTGCTTTAATCCCTGGTTGTGCCACCAGAGTTGTGCTTGTGAACAGATGAGTGTTGCTCTTTTGTGAATTAAAGAATTTTGTAATGAATCTTATTAAATCTTATTTGAGTTCTATTTGCATGGTTGTACTCCATAGATTTATTTGCAAACTACTGTTTATTTAGTTGAAATTAAAGGATGCTGATTAGAGCTTTAAGTGGTGATGTTTTAAGAGGTCTTAAAATATTTTGAGATGGTCTTTATAAAGACTTAAAGTATTAAAGTAACTTTAGGAGTTCTCGTGTGTAGGTCCTGTAAAGTGATAGTTTTGAACTTTAAGTAGGTTATTTACTCAAATGTTGTTTTGGGAACTGCTAAGGAAAAAATTGGGGCCGTATTCATACTTTTGCTCTCTGGATCACTATGCCCTCCATATTCATCAGATATTACAAGTAATCCAAAGACTGAAACTTATTTCTGCTAATGCACCAGTGTTAACTATAAGTGATTTTAACAATTGTTCATTGGATAAGAGCTTAAGAGGCTTTTATCAATGTCACATGTCCAACCAGACATAACAGGACTCTAGATTTGTTATTGTTCTAGAAAGGGAGCATATAAATCTCTCCAGCAGCCCTCCCAGGGACCCCAAAAAGGCTGGGTACTCTTTACTGCCATTCGGCTCGTGAGGGCACAAATAACAGGAGGCGGCCCTCTCGCTCACTGGGGTGAACTCCCAACACATGGTGGCTAAGCTGGGGCCATAAGCAAAGCCCATACCAGCCCGCCACCTCTCACTGTGGGAAACAAGAGAGCATTGGAGAGTCCAACCCTTTCGAGGAGATGGGTTCCAGTATATAATTCCATGTTTCAGTTTCTAGAAATTAACGTAAATTTTCTGTGTGCACTATTTACGCGTATGTGTGTGGGTGTGGATAATGTATTTTTATGAGGACAGACAAGCTAACATTACAAGTTGACATAACAGCGCAATCAATTGTTAGAATTCAGTTTTAATTTGATTTAAAAAAATTTGCAATAGAAATATCTGTGAATGACAGATCCGTGAATGCTTCTATTAAACCCCATATACTAAGCTTTGCATTCTGAAAGATCGGGCTATCTGCTTGTGTGTGGAATATGGAGTTTGTGGAATGCTCTCCTTAACCAGTTGGGCAAGAGCGTTACAGCTGTTCTTGTCCATTTTACTAAAAGCCATGATTATTCTACTGTTAGTTTTATGCATATCCACTAATTCTTTTTAAAGCAATTTAGTGGCTGACAATATATTTTATTTTTAAACCTTTATTTGAATTTGACAACATAATATTGTGCTCCACAATATTTCCATAGATTAGGTCTGCATGATATTGAAACTTGCATTGTGATATTTTGTTTTTCTACAATATGTATTGCCATATAAAATGACCAGATGACATTTAGTTCTATGTGGAAAAAAAAAATGATAGTAATTTTTGTAGGAGAGTAATTTAGCATTGGAAATAAACACTGTGTTGTATTTTAAAGGCAATGTAAAATAACACTGCATAGTATTCACTGTGTAAATTACATCTAATAAATTTGTGTTAAAGCTACAAAAGTAATTTTTCTGTGTTTTGTTGTTTATGACAGCAAGGGTCATTAAATTGCTGTTTACGGTCATCCTTTTTTCTTCATTTTTTTTTACCTTTTCCTAAAAGAAGTGCAGCAGTTCATGTGCATTTGCGCTGCACCAGATGTGCATGGTGACAAATTGCAGTAGCTCTAGATTTATTTCTTTAAACGGATATCTCTTTACAGCTGTTTGCGTCAGTTGTGTGAGAAAAGAAAACGGTCTGTATAGGGGTGTTACTATTGCAAATTTGCATATCTTGCTTTGCTTTTGATGCTGTAAAGATATATCATGCAACCCTACTATTAATAAATCTCTGACAGAGACGATCAGCCTACCACTGTCTGTATTACAATTAAGCATGCCAACATCATCCATATTCAGTTAGTTTGAAGAGCTGCTGCTCATTCAGTAAATTCTTGAATATATAAATACTTGCATGAATATGAGCATTTACAGATTACATAACCTAAAATGAAAGTTTTGCACTGAGAATCATGTCACACATTAAACACACATCTGTCGATGTGTCTGACAGGATGAGCCATGTTAAACATTATGCTTATGCATTAGCTTGAAGTTTAAAGCAGTTGCATGTTTTGGGCATTAATTTTATTGATTATTTGTTGCAGCACTAAACCTAATATGATGTGCTATACGTTTTTCTTATCATAAATACCCACAGAAACTGGCATGGCTTAAACTATATAAATAAACTATACTTTCTCTGCCAGGAACAAGAAGAAGAAAATCCCTCTGATGAATGGAGAGGAAGTTGACATGGACTTGTCAGCCATGGAGTAAGTTGTTTTCATATTTTATAAATTTATCACGTACAGATTAGTGAATCTTTTGACTTTTAAATGTGAAACCTAGAAATTCAAGTACATTTGATTAACATCTGAAAAGAATGCCTTTCAGCATATTTTGTGTATTTGTGTAATTGTATAAGTAGTATATCTTCCTTTTAAACATACACACCATATTAATGTTTTGCATAAACAAGAGACGGGAGTAGCCCAGTGCCTGCGTGATTTTCTATAAACTTAAGACAGAAGTAGCTCTGGCTACAATCTTCTTTTGCAAGACGCATGCAGTTCTATTTATTAATCGCTAGAACGGCAAATGTTGTGCCTATAATGAATTCTTTATGTTGTAATGTCACAGTGCCGACTCTCCTCTGCTGTGGATTCAATTGATCCGGACATGTCCATTCTACGGAAAGTGGAGTTTGAACAGGCTGATTTTATGTGGCAGTACCAGTTGGCGGTTTGAGAGGATGTGGTGGCCCAGGAGGAGGCCATCTCAGCGCTGGAAATATTTCCACACCAGCCTCACGACTTGCTCTCACTGATATTTTAGAACAAGACCAGTGTTTTTATAAAGTCCATACAGGCCTGCTTCTGTCTGGCTAAGGTAAAGCGTGCTACCTTACATACTGTTAATTTAAGTAATTATGTCACATATTTTGTAAGATGGTAATGTTTCTCATACACTACCTATTAAAAGTTTTTTTTTTTTTTTAAGAAATTAATACTTTCAATCAGATACAGTAAATTTATCAAAAGTTTAACTGTTTTCAGAATTTTAAATAAATTATTTTGATCTATTCATCAAGGAATCCTGGGTGGAAAAAAAAAAACCATTTTCAACTGCGATAAGAATAAAAAAATAAGAATAATTCTTAGCACCTCATCAGTATATTATAGAGCTTCTGCAGTTGACGTCATGCTGCTAACTCTGGCATTTTTGCAGCGCTAGAGCAGCTGTAGCCTTGGTATCAACAGTTGTAGACTGCTGTAAACCAGGCTACTTAGACCTTACAAACCATTCAACATGGTGGACCTCCCTTGGCCAGTTTTTTGCCTCTCACGCAGTTATATGTTAAGTAAAACTGTTTTAGGAAGGCTGCAGAATCCTTTTGCAGAATGCCATTTTTTTTCATGATTCTAATATTCAAATGAATTGTTTGAAATTAGATTGCTTGCCTTTTGGGAGGCATTAACTGTGTTGACCTGTGTTAGATTGCTAATTCAATGATGAGCACCTGGACTGGACCCCCAGCCATGAAGTCTCTTTTTACACGCATGTTCTGCTGCAAAAGCTGCCCAAATATTGTCAAGACCAACAACTTCATAAATTTTCAGAGCTACTTCCTGCAAAAGGTAAAATATGATCATTTTAACTATAGCCTAGTTATAGTTATTTATAAGATGTTTATTTTTAATCCTCAACAAAAAGTATTATGAACAACTGTGTAAGACTGGACTCGTAATTTGTGTCAGAAATTAAATATGTTAAACAAGCAAGCTCCTCCAAAGTAGACATGCTAGGTGTTGGCCTGGCATGTATTGGTGTCATATTGAGGTCCCACAATAAGCACTGCTCTGGTGCCTGAATATTAAATAACATTTATTGTTAGTCAATAGCGCACACACTGTAAAAAAAAAAAAAAAAAAAAAAAATCCCTGTTTTTTCAACTTGAAGTAACTTATTGCACTGCAAAAAAGTTACAAGTTACTGGGTAACAAGTAATTAAGAATAAGAATTATTCTTTTTACTTTAGCATTTATAGCAGTCTTATTGGATTATTGGAAACAAATTCCTGCCATTTTAGGCGTTTGGTATTAAGTCTGAACAAGGCCCACAACATCACCACCAAAGATCCAACTTACATCATCTGCAAACTTTTCACTTTATTCGTTGGATATATTGCAGCTTGATAGGCCAACACAGTAGGCTGTCAAAAAACCTGACACCTACTTCTATTTCAAGGAAGAGGCCAGAACACTACTGTCAGTCTTTGGCACCACAACTTTGTTGCTAGAATGACACTAAAGTAGACTTGTCTATTCATTTCATGTAGACTATGCCTGTGGCCATGGCTCTGCTCAGAGATGTTCAGAACCTTTGTCCCAAAGAGGTCCTCAACTTTATACTGGACCTCATCAAATACAATGACAACCTGGAAGAACAAGGTAATAGAGCAAAGAAAATTGGTTTGTAGAAAAGGTAGAAGGCTACATGCTACAAATGTCCCAATTGATCTAAACCTGAAAGCTCATGTCTTTATTTACATATATTACTTGCCAGAAGTAACATCATAGAACTGTTGTAATTTTGTTTTTTTTCTACTGCAGTTTTCTGATAATTACTATCGTGCTGAGCTGATTGATGCCCTGACAAATTCATTGACTCCTGCCATCAGCATTAATAATGAGGTGCGTACAGTGGACAACTTAAACACAGATGTTCGCCTGATCTTGGAGGAGATCACACGGTTTCTTAACATGGAAAAACTACTGCCGAGCTACCGTAACACCATAACTGTCAGGTGTGTTGTCTTTTACATGCATGCGATTTGTGGAAATTTAGATGGGTCTCACAATATCTCATGATATTTTTAGCCAGGACTATGTGTGTCTGTGTGTGTGTGTGAGCGTATACTGTCATTTGACCCTAACTCTCTGAAATTCTGTGTTATGTATTTAATTTTTTTTGGTTATCAAATGGAGGCACAAAACATTAGTTTGATTTATCTTTTAATTAGTAAAAAATTAAAGTTGTGCATTCATCTAACTAAAAGTAATTCTAGTAGAGATGTAACGGTATTAAATGCTTTTTTCTTTTCATTTTATTCTACATATATCACCAGTAGAACAAGAATATAAATGTTTTAGGTCAAAAGCCTTTATCAGTGTGTTAAAAATATGTAAAAATCAACAAACAAATAAAATTAGTTTATTATTATAAGTTTTTTTATTTTTTTAAATTTATTTATTCTTATTCTGTGCTATAGTTGTTTACGGGCCATCCGCATGCTACAGAAGAACGGCCACATCCCTAGTGATCCCAGCCTGTTTAAGTCCTATGCTCAGTATGGCCACTTTGTGGATGTGAGGATTGCAGCACTGGAGGCTGTAATAGACTATACCAGAGGTACACACTTCATCTTTTATCCACTAATTTTCTCTCTGTCTGTCTTTTTCTATTTTTCTATTTTCTATCAAAATTACTAAATTGCTAAATTCCCATTTAGTTGGTTTGGTATCTTTCAAGTAGTTTGCCTTTTATAGATGGCAACTGTTCTTCCCACACAAAAGATCCCATTGTCACCTTGTTCATCAATACAGCGGTAAATATCCTAGACGACATTGAAAACCGTGTATAAAAGCCGACTCTATCAATGTTTAAACCTCAAGCATGTTTAAAATGCAAATACCAGTTAATACACAGTGCCGTAGATCACTGACAAACTACTCCAATGAATCACCCGCGAAACTCAACGCATTGTGTAGCTTGTCAGTGATTTACAGCTCTCTGTGTTAACTGTAACTTTATTTGAAAACGACTGATGGAGATTTACTACTAATTAAAGAAAATACATGCATCTGTCAAGTCTACAAGACCGTAGAGTGTCCGATTAGTCATTTTAGCTTTCAGAAGATTACACAAAATCATGCTAATTAAAAAACAAGTTAAAATGTACAAAAATCAATGCCGTTCTTATTTAAAATGTATTTTTTTATAAAACTTATTTTCTAATTTTTTTCAACAAGTAATAAAAGTATGAAAAACAGTAAACAAGTTTCACCCAATTTATGTCTTTTAATTAATGAAATTTTGAACACATTTTATTAGGGGATTTACTAATAAAATGAAAGATATATTGATTATTTCACACAAAAAAAATAAATAAAGGCACAATATCTAAAGCAAACTTTTATTTTGATGGGTTGCAGTGAATACCATACCGTTTCTCTGTGTTTATGACATGATGCTGGTTTAAATTCTATAATGCACTTGAAGTGGGCGATTTTAATTTAGTCATAAAATGCCATATTGTATTAATGGATTGGTGTATCATTACAAAATTTGGTTTGTCTTGGTACCATGCCCCTGACAGTACTCGGATAGTTTTGGAGCAGTGTCACCTTGTGGTCAAGCATGATTAAATGCTGATAACTTCCGTTTCTTTATTGGTTTCCGTTACTTTATTGTAATTACAGTCTATCAATCATTGTGTTGATCTGTTTATAGATTCCAAGGATCATGCCAAGAACATTGATACCAATTATGCTATAATTGACAGAATTTTCCTGTTCGCCAAACTCAAAGTTATGGATTTTGTATAAATATGCTAAATGATTTTCATTTAATGCGTCAGCAAATTTGGTGGAGGTCATATCTCTGCATAGCTTTGACATATTGACGCCAAACTTTGTGTGTGCTTATTCACACCAAATCAACTTACCATAGTAGCAGAAATCATCATAAAATGTCTTTTATTTCTGTCATTGCAGTTGGTCTAATGTTTACTTCTATTGTGCGTGACCCCTTGATTGCAACTATATTTATTATGGTTATTATTTCAAAATAAAACCAGTAATTATAATAGAAAAAAATGATACTTTACATAAAAACTACTTTTAAAAGTAAATAAAAACACAATAGCAGTTTTTATCCTCTTTTATAGAAGACTACAGTGACATTACAGTGACACATATGACATTTATAAATAGAAAAAAATGGGATAACGTCTGATACTGGACACATTTGTTCAAGGCTTTCCAGTAAAGGGAACGGTTAAAAGAAAATAAGCAGTACTGAATATATTGTATACTATTTTAAACTTCTGTGGAACATGAAATAAACAAACTTAATTTAATCTCTGCCAGCATGCTTTCATGGCGTGAATGGTTGGTCAGTGAAGAAGAGCTTTGTAGGTTGTCAACGTCTTGTAAAATGTCCGTTCTATTAATTGGCAGTTGATAGGAGTTCCAGTGAACTACAGTGGCTTTTGGATCTGGTACAGAATGATCCAGTCCATTACATAAGGTCAGTAGTGATATCAAACATTACATCTTCAGCTATGTATTATTTGTTTGTATGTATAACTATTTTTTTTTTTATATATATAATGAAAACTTATTGTATAAATTCATGACAAATATCACTTTATTCCATAGCACCTGTTTAGTTTGAATGAGTTTTCAGTACATGAAAAAAAACATGCTTAGGAGCCCTTATAAAATGTTTTATTTTTTCTCACCCTATGTTTTATTATTAATAGTGCTGTCGATCAATAATGATAAATAATAATAAAAAAATTAACAGAGCACAGATTAATCCTGCCTTGCATTAATTAAAACTATAAATATACTTTTATGTTGTAATAATTTCACAATTATAAGTAATTTATATTAAACTTAAAACCGTTAAATGAACCCATTATTATAAATGTTATATTTAGCTGTACATATGCAAACTGTACATATCTGCCTAAAGCTTGAATTTGACATTTGGCAGGGAAACAATAATTAAATACAAAATGTGTAAATAGGATATGGTGTAATGGATTCACTAAACTGTTATATTTAAGGATTTTGAGTTGAATCTTCAGATATCCAATACTATTTAACTGCTGTTTGTTTTGTTAGATTTATTAGAGATTTTGAAAATTCTGTCCTCTTTAGGCATGAGATTCTCAGCATGCTTGCCAAGAATCCACCTTTCACCAAAGCAGCGGATTCCTTGTTGTGTAATGAAGCTTTAGTGGACCAACTATGGAAGCTGATGAACTCAGGTAGAATGCACACATTACATTTTCTTTCTGTAAGTTGTTGTGGCGCTTGTATGGACTTAATTCCTCAATTTACCAAAGTTAACAAGGCCAAATATATATATGTATATATATATATATATATATATATATATATTATACTTGACTAATGTTATGCAATTCCCCAGGTTTATCCACAGTTTTCCCAGAACTCCTTAGAAAAGTAGAATACCTTTTATGTGCAGCTAATTAAATTAAGTTCTGTTTCTCTACTGGTAAGAAACTATTGGCCTTAAACTCAAAAGAAAGTAATTCAATGTCATTACTTAACATGTTTCTAATTATTGACTTATCTGCTTTTTTTAGCAAGCACTGGCAGTGTTTTAAAAGACTCTTAAAGATCTGAAGTTGCAGTGAGCATTTTCTTGTTTTTGTTTTCTGACAGGAAGGTCTTGTTGTCTTCCCATTGTAAAAAGATTTATTGTAATAAAACACTTCACAATTCATTCTGTGTTTGCAATCACTCTTGGCAGTACAAATGCTAAGCCATTGCCAGCTGTGATGAAAGTCAGTTGTCGTATATGCGATTCAAGAACAAAGCATTTTCTCCAACTTGTAGTTCTTGTAGTTTGTATTTATTTATTTATTTTTTTATGACGTATGAAAATGGTGCTGTTGCATTAGGTTCTGTGCATAATTTGCTTTAAATCCAGTTGTTTTTTTATCCAATTTAGTCCATTTTTTTTTATCACCAAGGCTTGTTTTAGATATTAGAAATAAAAGCATTTTCTCTCTGTAATGTTTTTGGCTGGTAGTATGTTTCTGGAGAAGCACGTTTCACAGAGAGAGAAGTTACTAAGTTAACTTTTTATTGTGTGTGTGTGTGTGTGTGTGTGTGTGTATATATATATATATATATATATTCACATGTAGCAATTAACATCTGTTTCTTTCTGTTTTAGGTACTTGTCATGACTGGCGATTGCGTTGCGATGCAGTGAATCTGTATTACACTCTGTTTGGACTAACTCGACCCTCATGTTTGCCATTACCTGAGTTGGGTCTTGTGCTTAACCTGAAGGAGAAGAAAGCCGTTCTCAACCCCACCATCAAACCTGAGCAGGGCCCTGGAGGCCCAGAGGTGACTACAACCATGGCCTTTACCAGCACTGTAAACTTTCCACTTAAGTTCCTTAAGTCCTGTTGCACTTTATTTTATTTTTTATTTTATTGTTGCCTAAAATTAAAAGTAAGATGATTGGTGCATAAAGTTGAGTGCAAACACATTCACTGATTAATATAAAGATTTATGTAAACCTACATTTACTGAAGGTCATAAAAGTGCTTGAATGGAAGACAGAGAAGACCAAAAATAGGATGCTATATATATATATATAAACCTATTGAAGATTTACACATCTGAAAGCTGAATAAATAAGCTTTCCATTGATGTATGTTGTGTTAGGATAGGATGATATTTGACCGGCATATGTATATTGAGAAAATCACCTTTAAATTTGTCTAAATGAAGTGCATAGTAGTAATCAAAAATATGTTTTGATATGTTTACAGTAGGAAATTTACCAAATATCTTGATTTGTACTTAATATCCAACATGATTTGTACTTAATATCTAAGTACATTTTTGCATAAAACTATCGAAAATGTATTTCTGGCTATTGCTACAACTATACCTATACTATACTATACTATTGTTAAGGCTGGATTTGTTGTCCAAAAATGCTGTCTTGCAGATAGTCACTGAATGACTGGACAGAATTGGCAGCAAGGCTAAAGGTTTTGGACATAGCAATAGACACTATGCTGCCCAAGCATGGCCAATCATGGTTAAATGCAGATATATTAAATTTAATTCATAGTGTTATCTAGTTAAAATAAAAAAAAATAATGCTTAAAGATTAACTCAATACTTTCCCTGCAAACACTAATAAAAACCTTTTTTTTCCTTTTTAATCATTCTCAGCTGGAGGAGGAGCATGTTGTCATGGAGCCAGCATTGAGTGCTGTGATCATGGCCTCACAAGGTTTAAAGAGGAAGGCAGAGACTGCCTTAGGTTCATCCCCTGAACCCGGACAAATTATGCAAGAGGAGCCCAGTGCTAAAGCTAAAAGCAAAGTAAGCAATTTTACAAAAATACAACTACACATTTTTTTTTATTCATCAATACACATAAATGTTCTGTTAAATACAAACATGTTGAATCAAGTGATTATAATTAGGTTCATACTATGTATTTGTTGTCAAATGTTCTAAAGACTACAATTCACTGTGTAGTTATATAATCTTCACCAGTTGGAGAAATTATAACTTATTATTAAAAAAACATTACTGTACATTATATTTCTGTCAGTTTCCCACTCAGGAAGAGGAGGACATTGATATGGACACAGTTCATGACAGCCAGGCCTTCATCTACCACCACCTGAACATGTTGGAGAGACCCTCAACTCCAGGTATGACACAAATACTGCACTATTCGTACACATACACTATCATTATATAGCAAAAAGAGAATAAAAAAAGAAAATAAGACAGATTCATTCAGCTATGCGTTTCTGATTATCTCGATATTGATAGATTCTAAGACATTGATTCCATTTTTCTCTCTCATTTTTACAGGTAAAGAACCATCTTCAGTGGAACAAGCCATTTTGTCCATGCCAGGAACACCTATGCCCACACTGAGCAAAGAGAGCACATCATCTAAACATGGAGATCACCACCACCACCATCATCATCATCATGAGCACAAGAAGAAGAAGAAGAAGCACAAGCACAAACATAAACACAAACACAAGCACGAGAGCAAAGACAAAGATAAAGACAGAGACTCTCACGCCTTTAGTAACAGCCCTGCCAGTGGCCGCTCCATTCGTTCTCCATCTCTTTCTGACTGATGATGGTCTGAACATATTAAAATTTACATTGTTTTAAGAATTTCTGATGTTTTTTTTTCCTGTTTGTTTTACAAATTATTCAGTGCTGTAAAGATATTGTGATGGCATACAACAGTGTTTAGATGAGTTAATTTGAATTTTTTTGCATTTAAATAATTGATTAAAGAGTTTGTACAGAACACAAGAAAAGGTTGTTCTTCAGAATCATTTTACTACATGTAAAGCTTCCTGGTTTGTGGCCTCTGTAACCTCAAACACACTGATACTCATACTCATTTAAGTACTTTAAGTATGTAAGTACTAAACATTTCACGTTATGGGCTTTATGGTCAATTAGGCTTGATCAGTCTTTTAATAAGGTGCTTCATTTGCATCTTTAAATTTTGAATGGTCAGTTTAAATATATATGGTAATTTTTTTAAACACATCATCACTGTTCCTCTGAAACAAGTACAAATTTGAGCCATAAATAATTTTTACATGCATGCACCTTTTTGCGTTTGTTGTCTCTATTGTAGAAATTTTTCAATTATGTTTTCGTTTGCATATATATTGTAAGTAAGGAAATGTTGAGCTTTTTTTAATCAGTTTGTTACCATAAAAAGGTTTTACAAACAAATACTCAATTTGGATGATTAGGTAATTTTATTGGTCATTTCTCAAAATGCGCAGATGTATGCTTGTGATACTGGGCAACCTATCTACCAGAAACCTAATATAGAAGTCAATGGAAGGTTGTTACCATTTTCATTTTAAATGTACTCTTTCTTTCAGAACAAACACCAAAATCTAATACTGAACAATTTTCCAAATGTTATTACTGCCCTTTCATTGTGATTAAGTTTCCTGTATTTGTGGTCTGTACAAAAATAATCACTTTTTGGTTTCTTCTGTAGTTTCCCAATGTTTGTTAAAACATGCAAGTAGTATAGATAACTCAGACGTACACACCATTCATTGACATCCACCTATTTTGTTGTTCTACTTTATTATTGCTTGGGGTCCTAGACCCTTAGTTTCATTAAATGTTGTTTTTATTTTTACATGTTCAGAACATTTCCTGACTAAACTACAACACAGCAGGTGTAAAATTGAGGTTTTACCAATTTTGTCCCCAACAAAATGTTAAATAGAAATCCGAACGGAATACCGCTTGTACCGCTACAGTTTGAAATCCAATAAAGGAATCTTACTGTTAAAATAAAGCATTCGTTATTATTTTATGTGTGTGCGCGCTGTGCAAGTAAAATGAATGCCTGATAAGTGTTTTGGTACTGTTAATAAAAGGAATGGTCTGCCAGTGAATTTCGTCACTGGTTTGCCAGATGTGACGTAGTTCATGTTTCCTGGTGTGAGGGTAAAGTACAAGGGAATATAGTGCCGTAATTTGAGTACTCAGTGTAGCAGAGAGTCGGGGACCAGACACATCAACCATGCTGCAACTGAAATGGGTAAGGCAAGATGGTTTTGGTAATCGGTAACGCTTACGTTATTCTGTGAATAAACTTCTTACAAAGACTTTTTATGCATTTTTATAGATATAATTAATATAACTATAACTTTTTCTTGTTTGTTTAATTAGTACCAGAACACGGCTATAAAGGTATTTTTAGTGGCAGCTGCAAATATTTATATTCGACTGTTTGAAAATCGTTCCTCTTGGTCGCAGACGTAAAAGTTAAGTCTAATAGGCATGCTATTGCATTTTCTCGAACGTCCTGTGTTGGAATATGTGAAGTGGTGCGCATTTTACATTTCAGTCAAAAGTTAAATGAGGTGAATTTGCTTTATCTTTTACCATGTATTCTGCGATATGTGTCTTCTCTCACGGTGTGTCCGTATGCAGGTATTCTCCGTATTATATCTTTTTTCGCGGTGCCCTGAGTGTGAGGCGTATGTGGTCAGACGGTCCGGCAAGGCAGGATCATCGGATGAGTCTTTCACTGCATGTGGGTTTTTATATTGTTATACCAGAATGTGTTTATGCAAGAATATGTGTGCTCAATGTATGAATTATTATTACATTTACGCCGTGTGCAATCAATAACAAACATGAAAGTGGTTGCAGGGCAATTTACAACTTGGGTATGGGTTTAATACTAAATGTGCATTCAGTATGCTAATTAAAACGTATAAGGACATACATTTTAAAAATAGTTTTCAGTGGTATAATACTATTATCTAGAATATCTGTTTTATTATACATTGAGGGGATCACGCATCTAGGCGTAATACAATATGGAGTGTTGTTCGGAGTTGCTAGAACTACTACCTAAGGTATCTGCGTTAGCGGCCTTTTTTCTGTGGGCTGCTGTTCATAAGTGGTCTGCCATATTGGATACACAGATCAAGAATGAACTACGTAATCCAAAATAACTCAAATGCAGTTTAACTTAATTTTTGCAAATAATCTCTTCATATATATATCTCTTCATATATAATAATTTATTTATTTATTTATTTATTTTTATTTTATTTATTTTTTCATGGGGAACTCCAAATTACTTTCTTTTGATTACATATTCAAAACATTCATACATTTCATCTTGAGCAATCTGTTGAATATAATGAAAAAATTTAGGCATAACTGCTTTAAACCTTGCTTTTATCTAGATGATCGATTACACACTTTCTGGTTAATATGTTTCAGACAATAAAAAAATAGAATTTTTTTAAAGGACTTCAAATTTATGAATGTACAATAATGATGATGTGTATGAGCGCATATAATAGCTGTACTTACCTTCAGGCTATTTTACAGTTTACATTATTTGATTTGAGTTCATTTTTATGTGTATTTTTCTTGACAGTACTGCTTATATGGTCTGTTTTTATACATGAGGCCAATAGGCCTTTTCACAAAAATAGGAAATTATGTTATGATATTAGTTCCGTTATAGGTCCGCGCCTATTATGTCAGTATTCCCTTTTCTCAAATAACTCTTCTTCTGTTTTCTGTTTTGTCTGTTTTCCATGTTGTTGTTATATAATTTATAAAGAAATAACATTTTGTTGTTTGTCACTCATATGGCTGCTCAGATCACTGACTTGTGAGATCATGGACTTAATAATGGATAATGGATGGTTTTATTCTCTGTCTCCAGCAAAGCCCCTGTAAATTTGAGTCTATTATCTCAGTTTACTTAGTTATTTTCCCTCAGTCAAAGACACATTTCTTTATTAATAATAATAATAATAATAACAATAAGAAGAAGAATAGAAAAAAAAATCACACTCATAATGCGCAGCCAGCACCAAACAGACAGAATTGCAAAGCAAACTGAATTATAACTGCCTCTATTTAAAACTTTTTTTTTTTTTTTTTTTTTTTTTTTTAATGAGCCAAGCTGACAAAACAGTTAATTGTGAAATGTTCTTTGTAGAGTACAATACTTATGGGGTAGTTCAGGCATTTTCATAGGATATAATTTGTAAAACAGACTTCTGAAATTCATTCATATTAAGTATGGTCACTGTTGTCGCATGTAGGACCTGGACCTCCACATCCACCATCTTCTCAAGATTGTCTAAGAACAGCCATCTGGACAGTTGCTGCAACAATCTGTTGCCTTAACCAAAAATGTTTGCTCAATGTCAGAAGCCATCCTATGTGGTGGTGGGGTTATAGTATAAGTAGGCGTATGTTATGAACAGTGAACACCGGGGCATTTTATTCATGGCATTTTGAATTCTCAAAGATAACTCGATGAGATCCTGAGGCCCATCACCTCATGTTGCAGCATGATATTGCACAGCCCTATGCTGTAAGATCTGTACACAATTTCATGAAGCTGAAAACATCCCAGTTCTTGCATGGCCAGCATACTCACAGGACATGTCATCCTTTGAGCATGTTTGGGATGCACTTAAAAAAGATGAAAACAATCTGACTCCATGGTATAATGAAAACACACACACCCTAAAAAGAGCAGCCCAGAAAATGGAGCGCAGGTGGAGAAAAAGTAAATTAGAAGTATTTCATATTGCCTGGCGGGAGAGTATCCTGTCATACAGAAAAGCATTAAAAATTAAAAATTGCAAGATCTTTTCATCTCTTTTAGAAGAAAACAAACACAACCCCCGGTATTTATTCAATACTGTAACTAAATTAACAAATAATTAAACGTTAACAGGTGCTAACATTCCCAAGAGTATAGAAGTAATGACTTCATGAATTTCTTTACTTCTAAGATTGATACCATCAGAGATAAAATTGTAACTATGCAGCCATCAACTACAGTTTCACATCAGATAGTGAGCTTTAGATCCCCTGAGAAAAAAATTACACTCATTCTCTATTATAGGAGAAGAAGACTTATACAAACTTAGCAACATACTAAACCAGCAACATGTATTTTAGACCCTATTCCATCTAAACTATTAAAAGATTTGCTTCCAGATGTCATAGATCCTATCGGGCCTGGTTGGCTCATGGGACTCCTGAGGCAGCTGACAGGTACCGGTGGGCCAAGCGGACCGCTGGCCGGGTGGTTGTGCAGCTCAAAAACTCGGGTCTGGGAGGAGTTCAGGAAGGCCATGGAAAATGACTATCGGACGGCCTCAAAGAGGTTCTGGCAAACCGTCAGATGCCTCAGAAAAGGGAAGCAGTGCCCTGCCAACACCATATACAGTGCTGGTGGGAACCTGCTAACCTCGACTGGGGATATTGTCGGGCGGTGGAAGGAATACTTTGAGGACCTCCTCAATCCCGCCAACTCGTCTTCCACTGAGGGAGCAGAGGCCGGGGACCTGGGGGGGGACTCGACCATCACCCTGGCTGAGGTTACTGAGGTTGTTGAGAAGCTCCTCGGTGGCAAGGCACCAGGTGTGGATGAGATCCGCCCGGAGTACCTCAGGTTCCTCTGGATGTTGTAGGGCTGTCTTGGTTGACACGCCTCTGCAGCATCGCGTGGACGCGGGGGACAGTGCCTCTGGACTGGCAGACCGGGGTGGTGGTTCCTCTTTTTAAGAAGGGGACCGGAGGGTGTGCTCCAACTATAGGGGGATCACACTTCTCAGCCTCCCTGGGAAAGTCTATGCCAGGGTACTGGAGAGGAGAATCCGTCCGATAGTTGAACCTCAGCTTTAAGAGGAACAATGCTGGTTTCGCCCTGGACATGGAACACTAGACCAGCTCTATACCCTCTTCAGGATGCTGGAGGGTTCCTGGGAGTTTGCCCAACCAGTCCACATGTGTTTTGTGGATTTGGAGAAGGCATTCGACCGGGTTCCTCGTAGTGTCCTGTGGGGGTGCTCTGGGAATATGGGGTAAGGGCCCTTTGCTATGGGCTGTCCGATCCTGTATGATCAGAGCAGGAGCTTGGTTACGCATTGCCGGCATTAAGTCAGACTTGTTCCCAGTGCATGTTGGACTCCGACAGGGCTGCCCTTTGTCACCGGTCCTGTTCATTATTTTTATGGACAGGATTTCTAGGCGCAGCCGGGGGCCGGAGGGGGTCTGGTTTGGTGACCACAGAATAGCTTCTCTGCTTTTTGCTGATGATGTTGTTCTGTTGGCTGCATCTGGCCAAGACCTACAGTGTGCGCTGGGGCGGTTTGCAGCTGAGTGTGAAGCGGCTGGGATGAGAATCAGCACCTCTAAGTCTGAGGCCATGGTTCTCAGTCGGACAAGGGTGGCTTGCCCCTTCAGGTTGGTGGGGAGTTCCTGCCTCAGGTGGAGGAGTTTAAGTATCTTGGGGTCTTGTTCACGAGTGAGGGAAAGATGGAACGAGAGATCGACAGCTTCTGCAGTAATGCGGTCGCTGTACTGGTCTGTCATGGTGAAGAAGGAGCTGAGCCGCAAGGCGAAGCTCTCGATTTACCGGTCGATCTTCGTTCCTACTCTCACCTATGGTCATGAGCTTTGGGTCATGACCGAGAAAGGACAGATCCCGGATACAAGCGGCCAAATAGGTTCCTCCGTAGGGGTGGCTGGAGCTCCCTTAGAGATAGGGAGGAGTTCCAGTCACTTTCGGGAGGAGCTCGGAGGTAGACCCGCTGCTCCTCCACATCATCCAGAGAGGCCAGCTGAGGTGGCTCGGGCATCTGTTCCGGATGCCTCTCGGACGCCTCCCAAGGGAGGTGTTCGGGCATGTCCCACCGGGGAGGAGGCCCCGGGGAAGACCTAGGACACGCTGGAGGGACTATGTCTCTCGGCTGGCCTGGGAGCGCCTCGGTGTTCCCCCGGAAGAGCTGGAGGAAGTGTCTGGGGAGAGGGGAGTCTGGGCGTCCCTGCTTAGACTGTTGCCCCATGCGACACGGCCCCGGATAAGCGGAGGAAAGAAGAAGAAGAAGAAGTTTCCAGATGTCATAGATCCTATTTTGACCATTATTAATTTATCATTGTCATTGGATATGTTCCCAAAACATTCAAACTGGCTGTAGTTAAGCCTTTTATTAAGAAACCACATCTTGATCCCAAAGACTTAGTAAATTACAGACCAATCTCTAATCTTCCTTTTCTGTCAAAGATACTAGAAAAGGTAGTATCCTCACAACTGTATTCCTTTTTAGAAAAAAATGGTATCTGCAAGGATTTCCAATCAGGTTTTAGACCGTACCATAGTACTGAGACTGCTCACATTAGAGTTTCTAATGACCTGCTTCTATCATCGGATGATGCATTGGCTGCTCTCTTAAATTCTTCATCATCAGTTAGGAACCTAGGTGTGCTGTTTGACAGCAATCTTTCCTTCAAAAACCATGTTTCCAGCATCTCTAAAACGTTTTTCCATCTTAAAAATATATCTAAATTACGAACTATGCTTTCAACCTCTAATGCAGAAATATTAATTCATGTGTTTATGACCTCGAGGTTAGATTATTGTAATGCTTTATTGGGTGGTTGTTCTGCATGCTTGATAAACAAACTTCAGCTTGTCCAAAACGCAGCAGCTAGAGTCCTTACTAGAACTAGGAAGTATGATCATATTAGCAAACATCGGATAGATTTTAAAATCGTAGTTCTCTCATTGAAGTGGAGTGGAGCACTGGATCCCTATCAAACATTGGATAGAATTTTAAAATCGTATTAATTACTCCTTGAGAAATCATCATTGAAGTGGAGTGGAGCAACATTCCACAGGTTGAGACCACTTTTTGTTGCCCCTTTAGCTTGTGTTTGAAATATTGGCTTTGCTCTAACCTAAGCCAATATTAAGATTTTAGCTCCCTTATGTCTTCAGCTTCAGAGCAGAGCACTTATGAATGTTTGCACCAACATTTTATAAAGTTAGCCTTTTTGGTGATGTGTGTTGTTAGATTTAAAATCTCTAATCTCAAATCTTTTTATGTTCTATGTCTCTTCCCTCTTCCTTAAACTTGATTCGGTCCTCGAAGTTCTTTCTGACTATCCATTTAACAGCCTGTCAGGTTCCTGCAAAAACAGATGCTTTGAACTAGTGGAAAGCGAACCCCCAAACTGTCGCTGTGACAACCTGTGTAAAACATACAGTACCTGTTGCCCCGACTTTGATGAACACTGCCTGAAAACAGGTAAGGTTTTTCCTTTTTAATTGGGATATATATAAAAATGTCTGAGGCTGAGGAAGTAATACTTGTACCAGGCTCTGTAACAGTTTCATTTTAATTTCACATGGCTTAGGTTTTATGTTTAAGAAGTGTGTGTGTGTGTGTGTTTTGTTGTTGTTGTTATTGTTGTTTTGTTTCCTTAGCTGGGGGCTTTGAGTGCAGTAAAGACCGCTGTGGTGAAACTCTCAATGAACAGCATGCCTGTCACTGCTCAGAGGACTGCATGGCTAAAGGAGACTGTTGCACCAACTACAGGTCTCTCTGCAAAGGTATGCTTTGAGTGTTTCTGCAAACTGGAAAAATAAAAGTATTTGCAGTTTTTAATGTAATTAGTATAATGTTTATCAGAAATAATTTAATGTAGAAGTTTTAGAATGTTTTGATTTAAGTGGCTATCACCCATTACTGTTATTTTTGATTTGTGTTTGTTATATTTGATTGATTTTGATTTGATTGAGTGTGTATAATCCATATGGGGAAGATGGTTAATAACTTCCAGTCAAGTTCTTAAGAGCTTTTTACCCAGACTACTACAATCATAAGAGTGGGGTCTGGCATGTTTGTGTATATGAAGAAATGTGTCCTGTCACCTCATGTTGTATGACTTCCTCCATGTATTAGGGACATTCCTGGTTGCAGGAAGAGTGTGAAGAGATTAAAAACCACGAGTGTCCAGCCGGGTGAGAGACAATTGTGATTTCAGTAACAAACATCACTAAACTTTTATATTCAACACCAAGTCCACTACACTTATATCTTAGGTCACAGCTGTACTTTACATACTAAAAGACAAGGAAATGTTTATGTATTTAATGCTGTGAAGTGCTGAATAATGGCAAACACTATTAAAAAGAGTTAAGATAGATACTGGGGTTCTGTTTGACCAAAAAACCTTATTGGGAGGACTGGCTGATTAACACAATTAATGTTAATGTGTTTTTAGAACCTAATCATATTAATAGTCAAAGGTTGTTATAAAAAGAGCAAATGAAAGACTTATCTGTCAACTATTGATTAGGACAAATATAAGCAAAAATATACATTTTTAATTTTGTTTGTAACTGAAGAATTAATGTTTATTTCTGTGTATCTAGGTTTGTTCGGCTGCCTATCATCATGTTGTCTGTTGATGGCTTTGTAGGCATCTTACATGAAAAGAGGAAGCATGGTGATCCCCAATGTTGAGAAACTTAGTAAGACTTATGTTTTGTCAACAAACATAACATAAACAAAATCAACAAACTGAAGAAATACTAAGCTGTCAGTCCGTTGAGAAAATATAAAATGTATTACACAATATATATATTCATCAAAAATAAATACCAATTAGTTGTACATAACAGAATTTGCTGAGACGGTATGTACGGTATGTGGATAGTTATACTATCTAACTTTATTTAGGGAGTTGTGTGATAATGTAGTTTATTTATAAAAAGTCAAGCAGTTGTGGACATTATGGTGCTTCTTCAATATTTTTGTGTGTTTGGAATTGACAGCAAGTTGTAATTTCGATAAATAATCTCAAGTAATAAAATGCTGATTTAACACCCTAAACACTAGCCAACAGTCTACAACAAACCTTTTTCTGTGATTTGTCTAAAACCCTAAATTTACTACAGGAAAACTCAATTTAGGGCACAATCTTGTTCAAACAATAAGTTCATGTATTCCACCTGTGCTAAATTAACAATTTATTGTACTAAACGAATGCCTAATGATTGACATTTCTGTTATAGGATCATGTGGAACTCACGCACCATACATGAGACCTGTGTACCCCACCAAAACCTACCCAAATTTGTATACAATTACAACAGTATGTAATAAATGTGTTCTTTGTTACATTTTACAAGTTTTTTAAGACTTTTTTGTAGGATTCAAATTCTACAAAAAGTGGTGTTCATATTAGAACTTAGAAAGCACCACTCTACATGATAATATTTCTGTTGCCTGCTAAACCATGTGATGTGAACCTATTTCTTATGATTTTTTTTTTTCTTTGCATTAGGTCTTTATCCTGAGTCATGGAATTGTGGGTAACTTCGATGCATGACCCTGGCTTTGAGGCCAATTTTAACATTCGTGGGAAGGAAAAGCAGCATCGATGGTGGGGAGGACAACCTGTGAGTTTTTTCAAATGGCACTACACATCACCTCAAAACATCATGGTGCAGTACTGGGAAAAACTTATAATTAAAGGATGAATTGATCAAAATCTGCTGCCATCTAGCAGGATGACAAAGATGAAATGAGGTGGACATTTCAGTGAGACAATAATAAAAGTAAAGCTGTTAGAATTGCCCAGCCAATCACCTGACTTGAATCAATAAAAAGTTTAGAGTTCATAAAAGAGGCCCATGAAACCTTCAAGATTGATGTTTGATGTTTGTTCAGATGTGGTTTTGGCCCATTCTTCCACACAATGCATACAAAGAGTTTCTCCGTACAGTACATCTTGAAACTGTACTAAAATCTGGTACTTAAAAATCTGACAGAGTAGTAAATTGCAGTTTAATACTTTTTTTTTTTCCCTGGGTCATTCATTCTATTACACAGAACTTAATTTCTGAACTAATTTGTATTGCAAGAAATGAGAAAATTATAAGTAGTATCTAAGGGGCACAAGTGTTCTAAAACTGTAAGAAGATCATCTGCATAATGTTTTTTTTTAGATCTTTTGCAAGCTACATGAAAACAAAGAGGACATCTCTAACACATCTGTCAGCTATTAACCCAACAGCTGGAGCCAATTTTCAGTTTTCACTGAACTTTATTTCTTCTGGCTGATTCTATACTCTACTGACAGAGCTGTGACGGTAAATGAGGCCATCATAGATGGAACATCCAGTCTTGTCGCAGTTTTGCCAAAACATGTGAAAATGAACCAACACACAGAACAATAGTCTCTTATATCCCTAGAAATTGTTTAGTTTGATATGAATAAATGGATTTTTACCAAAAAGACTCAGAACAACACGTTTGGTTTGATACCTGTTTTTTCTTCCATTTCTAGATCTGGATAACAGCAGTGAAACAGGGAGTAAAGGCTGGTACGTTTTTCTGGCCAGTGTAAGTCAACATGATCCAAACTCAAATGCAAACAATGTTTGAAGGTAGTTTAAAGTCACATGATTTAAAATCAAGTTTTTAAATAATGTGGCCTATCGAGGAGTGCACATTAGTGCCATTTCATGATTTCAGCTTGGTGGATGTTTAAATGTGTGAAAAAAAATCCTATATATTTATAGTAAATGAGGACTTTTCAAATCTATGGACCATAATGTCATGGAGACATGCAGGTGGGCATGTGGGCTAGTAAAACAAACACCTACAATAACCACAAAGCTTTGACAATTTTTATCCACAGACAAGAATAACTTATATTTTCTTAAAATGACATGAAAATCTAGTTATACAGCTGGCAAAAGTACTTTGTTTTATGAAATCTTGAAATTTTGGCTTGGAGGAAATCGTGAATATTTTTGTTCTGATGTGCTCTCTGGCAAGCCCTACACCTGCCTAGAAGTGAAACACAAAGTTTCCCTCATTGACATTCACAGAGGGCCTTCAGACTGCATTTTTCACTTGTACTTAGAGACAGCCTGAACACTGGTTTGCTAGTAATTTGTGAGAAAAATTTCAACATACATGAAAGGCACTTTTCAGCTGCATACCAAATTCACAGAAGGGCAAAGTGCTTTCAGGACTACTTCCTTTGGCCCCAAACCATGATTGAGAGGCCTGTGCTTGAGTACATAAATTTACTGAACATTAATACAACTGGACAGGTCAGAATGAGTGGAGTTAGTAGTGGAGAGATTGATTGAGATAATCTTTCTAAGCTTTCCTGTTTCCTTGGTATCTTACATAAGACTATTTTTAAGACTCTTATGAACTTATACTTCTATATCTGCAGGTGTTAAACTTAAAGGTTTGCCTAATTGTACTGCCCTGCTGATTCTTTCACACACACATATATATATATACATATTAGTGTGTCTGTGTGTGTATATATACACTTTAAATAGCTATATATTTCGGTTATATACATGTAATGTACAAGAATGTAATGTACAAATGTGTTTTTCATTAACAGTGGCATTCCAATGGAAAGGAGAGTTCTGACCATGTTGCAATGGCTTCATCTTCCGCATTCAGAGAGGTCAGTATGTACTTAGTTGGGGTTTGGTACAAAACCCGGTACCAGTATGGCACTGGTTCCTAAGTAATCAGTATGTACAGAACCGAATCAGAACACATATTTTGGTGGCTCATGTCAGTGCCATGCTTGAATGACAAACCCAACAAATCTTTGTAGTATAGCACGTGTGTTTGTGTGTTTTAACTTGACATAACTTTAACATAAGGGCATCAGAGGAGCATGTGAATGCAGTGAATTACACTTTTGCCCTGATGGCAGCAGATAGCCTTTTGTTATCTAGCTAAAGTTAAGCTGAACATGCTTCAATTAAAATTCCTAAAGCTAAACTTCACTTGTATTCCCATTTTAAACCTGTTGTTTAACAAAAGAGATTATTGTAACCTTTTTATTCCAAAATACCAGTCCGATGCTTCCTTTTGTAATCTATTGTAGCTTTTTGTGACAGAATGATGCAAAAAATGTTCTATAGGCTATTGGTAAAAAAAATACATAGAGAGATTAATTGAATAACAGTGATAAATGATACATTTTTGAGGTTATAGTGTTAATGGCCAGTCTGTCCTTTTTGGAGAAAATTGTATGTATTGTTTTTTTGTTTTGTTTTTCGTTTTAAGGTTAATGAGGTTATCTTAACAGTCACAGTGAGTTTGTTTACATGGACTCTCTTAATGTGATTTATAATGAGATTTTAACAATATTGCGATTTTTTAATTCATGTAAAATGCGTTGTAATTATGTGTTTTTCCTCGTCCATTCTAAACTGTGTTTTTTAAAAAACGCACATGTGCATATACAGCTAAGGAAACCCAGGAGTATGACGATAGAGGAACCAGCGACAAAGCATAATGATAGCGAACCAAAAAATAATAAATTGGTCAATATGTGCCATGTTCAATATAGCAGCATCGTGAGAGATCTTTGATAAGTAAAATGACATGACAATGGCCCTATGTTGTTGAACTTGCGTGGTTCAAACAACGAAGATGCGACAATGTTCAAAAAGTTTACTAATTTGGCTGGTTTGTATCCAGAACAATGCATTGTACTATGGTGCTTAATCAGCTGGCTATGTTGTTGTTCGGGAAACTACTCACAACTTTTATGAACATGGTTGCATCTCTGTCATAATGTTTACAATGAACCTATAAAAATACATAATTTAATTGCATTTTATGTTAATACAATAAATAACTAATCTTGTGACGGGGAAGAATCACACAACAAGGATAGACATTTACATTTAGTCATTTTGCAGGCGCTTTTATCCAAAGCGACTTACAATTGAGAGTACAACAGCGATTCATTTTTGAGAGACAAACAGACAGAGTAAGTGCTTATATCACCCAGTCACAGGGAGTGTTCAAATTAGTACATGCCAGAAGGGAAGGAATAAACAAGGGGGAGGAGAAGTGAGACAGAGACAGTGAGAGTATATATATATATATATATATATATTTTTTTTTATGATGAGGTCAGGTATTGCTGAAAGATGTGAGTTTTCAGCAGTTTCTTAAAGATTGACAGAGATCCAGCATTCCGGATATGTATGCGGAAGATCGTTCCACCAGCCAGGAACAGAGAACGAGAAGTTCTGGAGAGTGATTTCAGCCTCTTTGAGATGGTACCACGAGGCGTCGCTCGCTAGCAGATCTCAGACTTCTAGAGGGTGTGTAGATTTGTAATAGTGAGTGGAAGTAGACCGGTGCCGAGTCTGTGGTTGTTCTATATGCAAGCATCAGTGCCTTGAACTTGATGCGAGCTGCAATAGGTAGCCAATGTAAGGAGATAAAGAGAGGTGTAACATGGGTTCTCTTTGGGCTCATTGAATACCAGCCGTGCTGCTGCATTCTGAATCATTTGTAGAGGTTTTATTGTGTTTGATGGAAGTCCAGCCAGAAGAGCATTGCAGTAGTCCAGTCTAGAAATGACAAGGGCCTGGACAAGTACCAAGGTTATTTTAGGGCTTTGCAATCAAAATACTTTCTGCCCCCTTTCTATTTGTCACCTTTCACTTCTCAGCAAAATCCCAATTTCATGTGCAACTCAGTAAAATTAAGTAACCTTTTACAATTTTTGTTGTAAGTGTGACTTCATGTAGCACCAGGTCCTGGAGAAACATTGTCTCATTTCACTATGCACTGCACAGCTATATGTAGTTAAAAATGACAATAAAAAGCCACTTGACTTGACTAACCTGTATGCATGAACGGTCAAATGCACACAAAATGTGGCAAAATTCCTTATTGCTCTAGACAAGTGTCTTGCACAGAGCTCAGGAAGTGCAGGGGCGAAGCAATGTTGCTAGGGCACTATCTGTGGCCCAGGAGTGGACTACATTGAGCCAAAAGGGCACTTTAGCATAAGCAATTAAAGGGACATGTGCACTTTTGACCATTGAGGCATGCAGGTTACACGATTTTAATGATTTACATGTGAAATTGGGCTTTTATGGACGAGTGAAAGAATCAAAAAGTATTTTGATTAATTGCACAGCCCTAAAATAACATCTTATGACAAACAACAAAACTGTGTGTACTGATAAGCAACTCGGTCCATGTTGGCACCAGAGCATGTGAGGGCATGCACGGCATAAGCAAAACGCTCTGCTAATTTTCAAAGCTCACACTCATTCGGTAAACCAAATCCTGTTCCGATCACACTGTGACATTTTCACCAGTAGGCCTAATTGTGTGTTTTTTTTTTTTTTTTTATAAGGAAATTCTTGAACAATGTCATAATTTGAAGTTAAAATAAAGAGAAGTAATGGATATGTTTTAGGGTGATTTTTCAGCTAGCACATAATTTACATTTAAAATTAGCCTATTAAATTTAAAAAAATGTCTTGTTATTTATTTAATTTTTTTTAAGTAGCTTTTCTAAATAATTAAAACAATAACTGAAAAAGTAGGCTATATTTCATTTCCATCAGGCCTTCTAATAAACTGGTGTTTTTTGAGTCTTGATACTTTTGCATCCATTTTTTTTTTTAAGCAACAAACATTTTCATTATTCAAAATTCCCATTTCATAAAAAATCATAATGATCTTTTTTTTTCATATGTAAATGCTAAGTTTCTATACAGACATTTTCTTGCTGACATAGTGTAGCTGCTTTATGAAACCATTTAGGCCTAGCATCAATATTATGATCTTAATATTTCATTCTTAAAATTATTAGATAGCCCATTTCTTTGCAGATAACTGTATCCTGGGAGGGGGAATGAAACAAAAGCAAAAGAAGTTTGTTTAAAACGAAGGAACTTTTGTGAAAGTATGTAGTGTCACAAGTTGAAGAATCATGCACCAGAGGTGCACAAACAAAAACCCAGAAAGGTGGTTTTATTTACAATGGTGTCAGAAAAACAGTGCAAAACGTCCAAACTGTGTCTTGGTGCTTGTAGTTCTCTTTGTTCTCTTTTTAGTTCAGTGGGTCCATGCTGTGATTACGTGGGGCTGATCAGTCACACTGTGCTGTTTGGAGGGGAACAAGAGACAAGCATTGATCTCTACTCTTGAAAAGACCATGCTCTCCTACTGGCATGCCTCACGAGATTTGAGTTGCCAGTTCTAGATGAGGTGCAGCTGTGACTGATCAGCTGGTGATGGGTGCGGTCAGGTGCTCCTCGTTGTTTCCCAGGGAGACACTGATTGATCCTTGGGACACTCGTCACAGTAGGCTAAATGGGGCTGCATTTCAGCTGGAGTTTTGCCACTTTGGTGGAAACAACAGGAGAGTGCTCCCATGGCTGTCAAGAGCAGCTTGATGGCTTCTATTTACCTGCCAGCAGCAGCAACATTTATGGTGCGTGCCGTCAGCAGCTGAAGAGTTCTGAGTTGCCATCTCCTCATTAGATGCGCTTTTAGAGAAAATCTTTACAGATTATGACGATGATTGATGTTTTGTTTTTGATTGGTTTTATTTATTTTTATTGATTTAAGTAGCCTAATAGTAAAGCTTTCTATTTATTTTATCTGTGAATGCTAACAATGATGAAACAGATGAAATTACCTACATGTCATAGTTATCTTTAATTTATAAAAGTATATGAAAAGTATGAGTATGTACAGCACTCAATGTTTAGTTGGGGCTCCTTTTGCCTGAATTACTGCAGCAATATGGCTTGGCATGGAGTCCATCAGTCTGTGGCACTGCTCAGGTGTTATGAGAGCCCAAGTTATGAGAGCCCACTCTTTTGCGTGGTTGGGTCTGGCATATCACATCTTCCTCTTCACAATACCCCATAGATTTTCTATGGGGATAAGGTCAGGCGAGTTTGCTGACCAAATAAGAACAGGGATTCCATGGTCCTTTAAACTAGGTACTGGTAGCTTTGGCACTGTGTGCCGGTATGCAGGTGCCAAGTCCTGTTGGAAAATGAAATCTGCATCTCCATAAAGTTGGTCAGCAGCAGGAAACATGAAGTGCTCTAAAACCTCTTGGTATTTGGCTGCACTGACCTTGGACTTCAGAAAACACAGTTTTTGTCTATAGCCCAGGCAAGATGCTTCTGACGCTGTCTGTTGTTCAAGAGTGAATTGACACAAGGAATCGACAGCGAAACCCATGTCTTGCATACGACTGTGCATAGTGACTCTTGAATGTGAATCTAATCTTTGTGAATTTCCCCCACATATTTGAATGGGTTTTGTTTAACAATCCTCTCCAATGTGCAGTTATCCCTATTGCTTGTACTATATATATATATATATATATATATATATATATATATATATATATATATATATATATATATATATATATATATATATACATATATATATATACATACATATATATACACATATACATACATATATATACATATATATATACATATACATATATATATATATATACATATACATACATATATATATATATATATATATATATATATATATATATATATATATATATATATATAAAAATTCTACCACATGTTTTCCTTCCCTTCACCTCTCTAATGTGCTTGGACACAGAGCTCTGTGAACAGCCAGCCTCTTTACAGCAATGACCTTTTGTGTCTTGCCCTCCTTGTGCAAGGTATCAGTGGTCGTCTTTTGGACAACTGTGAAGTCAGCAGTCTTCTCCATGATTGTGTAGCCTACAGACTGTGAGACCATTTAAAGACCTTTGCATGTGTTTTGAGTTAATTAGCTGTTTAGAGTGCGGCACCAAATGTCTTCACTATTGAACCTTTTCAAAATATTCACATTTTCTGAGATACTGAATTTGGGGTTTTTCAGTTATATCATCAAATTAAAAGAAATAAACATTTGAAATATATCAGTCTGTGTGTAATGAATAATTATATTAATATACAAGTTTCACTTTTGAATAGAAATACCTTAGTGAAATACCTTTTTGATGATAGTCTAATTATACGACCATGCAAAATTGACATTGCTGTTAAACCATTTCCAATCTTCAATTTTTCTGCTTTTCCTGCAGTTCCTGGATATGCGCTGCTGAGCTATCTGTTGAATTTGAACCACTTAATTTTTGGAAACTAATTTGTAAAGTGAAACTATACACTACTTAAAAATGCAAGTCCTGTAAAAACAATGCATTAAAATGTAAGCACTATTAATTGCAATGCATTTTTTTATTTTTTGATTTGTGAAATTCAAGCTTTTTGTTTAAAATACATTTGGCATTAATTTTGTTGAGACCAGGGTTGAGAAACAATAGGTTAAGGCCCTGATATACCTCAAACAAGCTTCTTTTTGTTATTTGTCTGAGGCAAAAAGAAATTTGAAAAGTGACTGTTTACTGTTTCAGAACATTATGCCCCCATTTTTTTTTTTTTGTGAGCTGGTTCGGCCTGATTTTGTTCAAAAGTATGTCATTTTAGTTTGTTCTTCAAACAAAATCGAAGTATATTGTAGTTATTAGACTTTGCCAAATAGTAACTTATACTATTGCAGTAGTACATAGTGTCATTGTGTTTTAATTTATTTTGTAGCTTTTATTTTTCTTTTTATTATTGATTAAAAAGTAACAGGTGTCTGTGTTTTTGCAGGCCATATGTTTATGCAATGCATTCTGAACAGCTGGATTCCTATGGCCACAAACTAGGACCTCACAGCACTGAGGTAAACAGAATCTACAATAATTACTTAGACCAATGGACGTTGTCACACTTGCTTCAGTCAAACACTTACTCACATAAACATACATGATCATGCTGCAAATTTAACAGCAAAGCAAACAAATTCAGCCCAAATACAAGACTCACTCTATAAACATTATTATGGCTGGGTGTTAAGTTAAATTTTTAAGCAACCATCGAATTTCCTCAATACCACAGAGTAAATACATCTTGTTCTGTAAATAAAGTAGTTAATCTGTAAATAAAGGCATTACTAACGCTGTTATTTTTTACAGTAACGGGTAATCTAATTACTTTTCCCCCGTTACAATGCCATTATCATTACTGATATTAAACTGCTGCTTTACTATAATTATTATAGGCTCATCATAATGGATGTGCAGTGCATACCTGTATTTGACGTTCCGTAAACTGTGAAGGTGCACGGGTCAGCAATGCTTTGACTCACACACGCAAAGAAAGGTGCAGAGCTAGAGAGGCAAGGGTCTTACATAAAACACAGAAGTGATACACAACATGTAAACACTATTTTTGTTGTATTTTTTTTCGAATTCTTCAGCTTTTAAAAACTGCCAGTTTATCTGGTAATGGGCCGAAAGTAATGCGCTAAGTATTATCTTATTGTCTATCACTCACCTATTGTCATCCCCAATGTAATTTTAGCAAATCCATAAACATGCAATGTGATTATTATTCATGAACCAAGCAGCTCATTAATCCTAGTGCATTTTATATTGTTGATATTAGAATAATAATATTTTTTATTATTGAAATGAAAATGCATTCATGGTTATTTTAATTACTAAAGCTATATAAAGCTCTACTCAGTAGTGTAGTGTCCCTTTTATTCAGTTAACATTTATATTGGGAACATCCAAGTTATTTGACATATTTGAATAGTTACTTTCCTTCGTAATTAGTTATTTTTATGTTGTATTTGATGAAACTATTAACTAATTGCAATTTTTTATAGTAACATGCCAACACTGCCAAACTGAAGACTATTTAAGCTTTATTTAACTTATATACACTGATATATTGTGTTTGATTATATTTTGTTCCTTTTTTGTGCAGTGACACAGGAGATGAGTATATGATTCTGTAAAAACAACAAGCTGAAAACTATAAATATTTTATTTTAATCATTTTAACTGTTAGAGTTTATTTAATAAAATTGGTATTGAAAATTTGTTCGGCAACCGGTATATGTCAAGTTATCGATATCAAAGTTTTGAACAATACCCAGCCCTACTTATAACATTTACTTTCCATAATGTGTGAAAAAGTTGGCTTGAAGCTAATTTTCAAATTTTAAGACTGTTGATGTTGCTGGTGTAACTTTGATGTTGAGTAACACAGATGTTGTTTCCTTCTACAGCTAGACAGTGCACTGAAGGACATTGATAAGGTGATTGGACAGCTAATGAATGGCCTGAAACAGATGAACCTGCACCGTTGTGTCAATATAATCTTGGTTGGAGACCATGGTACCACATTTAGACCTGGTTTTGGGTGTCTAGGGATGATACTATTTCATTCAAAATTCTAAATATTTGATTTATATTTTCTTCTTCAGGCATGGAGGAAGCTCATTGTGACCGCACAGAGTTCTGAGCTCCTACATGTCCAACACTGAGGACATCATCCTAATTCCTGGGTCTTTGGGAAGAATCCGAGCCTCGAATCCAAACAACTCTAAATGTGAGTAATTAAAAGGCAAAATGAGAATTCTAGCCTGCCCTGACCTAGTTGCATCAGAAATCACAAGATTTTGTTTATCGATTGTTAAAATATTGTATGTAAATATATATTTACATTATTTTATAAATTATTATTATTATTATTATTTTCTATATAAAAAGGTTTAATTTTATCAAAATACAATACTGCCTGTCTCAATTTTTTTTTTTTTGTCTGTCACTTAGGTTGTGTGGTCAATTGGTTGATGTTAATTAAATGTCAAGTTGCTAAGTCAAATGCTCTCAACACGTTTTTCTCTTGTGAGGACATTAGAATAAAGTGCACTATTTTCAGGAATAAAAACAATTAAGTTTACCTCTCTTTTTTTGTTTCTAGATGATGCCAAAGCAATTGTAGCAAACCTTACGGTGAGTACCTTTTATAAAATACTTTATAATAGTAAAGTATAATGTAAATTTACAAAAGTATACAAAGGCCGTGTCCAAACATGCAAGGGTATTTTTATTTTAGAAAATTTCTTTATAAAAAATCTGTCAAAATGCACATCATACCAACAGGTGGTGATATAATCTCAAACATAAAGCCATGTTTGCCAATCAAAAGCCTGAAAAGGTTTCCAGTAGGAGAAGATGCTCCCACGTCACGAGCCTAAGGCTTTGTCCAAATACCCACACTCACGGTCTTTGTACTTGGAACACTTGATATATTTAAATGGTGTAGTTCATGTATTTGGCTGTGTTCAAGTGGGTGTGAAGATCCAAAGTATGCATGTAGAATTTCTTACCTCATGGTACACACTTAGTGAGTCCATGTTAGTCCAGGTAGAGAAGCGGTTCTCACTGTCTATGGAGGGTCAGAAAGATCTTTCATAAAAAAAAAATTAATTTGTGTTCTGAAAAGGTTCGGAATGACATTAGGGTAAGTAATTAATGTAAGAATTTATTTTGGATTAACTAACAAATAACCGCATTTGTGTGGACATTGCCTAAGCCAAAATCAAAGTGAAACTCCATGCTTAATATAATATCTTGCACCTGTGGTTACTCTGCTACCACACCTCTGTTAACTGACATTATATGACATCTACTAAAAAAAGTTGAATAAATATCTTTGGTTCTCCTATAGTGTAAAAATCCGACCAGCACTTCAAACCATACTTGAAGCAGCATCTTCCCAAACGTTTGCATTATGCCAACAATCACAGAATTGAGGAGGTTCACCTGATGGTCGAGAGGAAATGGCACATATACGGTAAACTACCTACCACAAAATTACTTTTAATAATCATGTTTAAAATAGTTAATATGTCCATTTTTTTTTTTATTGATAAAGATACATAAACCTAACTATGCAAAGATGATTTTCTTAATTAGTGCTTTTGTAACAGAGCAGACAAGGCAAGAAATGTGCAGATCCATCTACAGATTTTTATTATAAGACATGGTCAGCAATACAGGCAGTAAGCAAACAGGTATGTCCAAAGTAAATCACAAGAAAAGTCTAGGGAACAAGCGAGGGTCAGTCGACAGCAATCCAAGCAATAGTCCAAATAGGGGCAGAGTCCAAACTGATGACCGGGGTATCCAAGAATACTAGGCAAAAGGTCATACATGGGAAAAACAGACAAGGCAAAAGTAGTATATAGCTAGGGTAACTCGAAATGGTTCCATGGAGTGCTGTTAGTAGGAGAGCGATGCATGCAAACAATACTTTGATCAATGGTAAGTCTATAGCAGGGTTCCTCAAATCTCACCCTGGAGGTCCAATGCACTGCAGAGTTTAGCTCCAACCTGATAAAACTCAGCTACCTGTGATATTTTTTTCCAATGATCATGAAGACACTGATTAGCATGATCAGGTGTGTTTGACTGGGGTTAGAGCTAAACTCTGCAGGAAAATGGATCTTTAGGTCCACATTTGAGGATCATTGGTCTGTAGCTTCAGTAGTGTTTAATTGAGTGCAGCTGTGTAATCGGGTGATTGTGATATTGGTGACAGCTGTCTGTATGCAGTCAGTGTAATGGTTGATGGGAAAATGTAGTCCAGGAAGGTGTGCCACAGTCTGAATGGTGTAAGAGTCAAAATAATGCGAGGGTGACCTCTAGTGTTCAATGGACTGGAATCGTGACAGATTAATTTTCAAATAACAATATTTTAATTAACTTGGCTAAAATGCAAAATTACAGATTTAACAATTAAAAAAACAACATATATTATCTATTTATTTCGTAATAATAGCATAATGAAATAGATCTGGCAGTCCACTGCAAAATCCAGTCTTTTGCCCTTCTGCTTTGGAAAGCATCAAATAATTTTAAAATTCAATCCAATGAAGGAAGCTAAGTAGCCAAACACAGACATTTTTGTTGATTTCTAAAACGTGATATCAAATAGAAGGTTTTAGGTTTGGCTGCCATGCCAAATAATGTGCCTGCTAGCTTTTCTGATTATATTGAGTGTTTTTGTGAACATATATGCTATAATAAATAACATTTTATAATAAGGTTCCATTATTTGATGCATTAAAGTTTTAGTTAATTATTGTAAAGTGTTTGTATATAGTCAGACTATAGAACTGTTTGTTTTCTTTTCCCATGTGTTCTGTGACCTAGCTTCTGTAAATCCTCATTTGAATTAGTACATAAACTGTTTAGTCCCGTGTTCCCTTGTCCGGTCTACTATGTCCCTACGTGTGTTCCAACCTGTCTGACCTGTGTTCTCCCTTTTGAGGATTATTATCATCTTCATGCATTTCATTCACCATAGAATGACAGAAGACGAAACCAAAAGTGAAAGTAACAGTGTGTTTTCTCATATTTTTGTTTTTGGAAGTATTTTGGTATAATTTTTGGTTCCATCAGATGTGGCTCATCAGCTCTTCATACACCATTCATTAGCATGAGTTACCGCATGCGTTCTGAAAAAACAAGGCCACTTTAAATAGTGCTGATAAAGTTGTTACATATCTGTGGTTTCCTGTCTGTGTTTTCCTCAGTCTCTTTAGTCATTCTGTTCTGGTGTGTCTAGTCATCATTCTCATTTCTATGAAGTCTATGTCAAGTTGATCTACATTTCTGGATTTCTGGAAGTGTGTAATTAGGGTTGGAAGACAGAGTTTGGACAGTCCTGCTTTTGATTATCTCCTTTTGTCTTTGTGCATTTGGAACTTACCAGCCAGTGAGTAAGTTAATTTATATAAATAAATACATATTTTAAAATGTTGTATTAAAAATGATAAATACTGTATTATTCATTTATTACACACAGTTTGTGATACCTAATGCATTAACCTTGTTATAAACAGCAAGCATGAACCTCATTAAATGTTCTTTGATTTCTGAATAAATTCTTTAAACAGTGGTTCAAGAGGATGTGATGCTGTTTCTTCAAGAGTCAGTGAGGGTCAGTTTTTAGGATTTTGTAGCTTCTGAGAACCTGATACATTTCACTTCTGGAGACTCCAGGAAGGTTGCAGTTCTGGAAAATAATGGCACTTGGAACTAAATGGTTCCTGATGGTTCTCACCTAATTCTTGACATTAATATTGAATTGTTTTGCAGTTAATGTAACTTTTCTTCTCCACCTATTTTTTGTGATTATTTTATTAGTATTGCATCCTTCTCATGAACATTTGATAAGTTTTAACTTTTAATCAGAGTTCAATCTCTATTTGTCTAATTTTATCTGGAAAAAGAAACTTGCCTAATAATTTTGAATATAAGGGACCTAAATATAAGGAGTCTGACTTTCTGCCTTCCAGGACAATTAAATATCACTTACATATGATTAAATACAAAATCAATAGTAGTAATTAAGATTAATATGAATTGTTAAAAATAAAATGTGACCAGGTTTTTAACTTACCTAATAATTTGGACCACAATGTTTTTCTTTTCATTAGATGTTTCTAAGGACACCATAGTTCCTAGTATGCTCATTTGATACTAAAATAAGTTTAGAAACTCCAATAAATAAATAAAAAAAAGATCAATGTAATTAGCCAATAGCTTATAACTCTTCCACCATAGATGAGGATGAAAAAAACGGAGAGGCAGGTTCAGCAACGGTTCCTCACAGCAGGGCTGACTACCTCCTATGTTTGGCTTGGCTAAGAGTAGCACCCCAGTGAATGAAAGCATTGAGGCAGACTGGTGAAGATATAGTCCTGTCTAATCGGTGGCTCCAAAGTCATGAAGTAAACTACTTTATTGCTTGGACAGTCTCACCTGGCCTGTAGGTCTTTGCATGATGCAGACAGTTAAATTAAATTAAATAGAGCATTTATGAGTAGTCTCATTCATTATTTGAAGATGCTGTTTGCTGTATGGAACACTTGTGCAACTTATGCAACTTGTTGCTGGAATCGCAGATTTTACTTTAGTTTATGCTTTCCAAAAACTAAAAATTAAAAGTTTACAGCACAGTGATTACTGAGGTTTAGTGTGCTTCAGGTTTCAAATAATTTAGCTCTGCCACATAGCTTTACCCAGCTTATTCAGTGGACTGAATTTATTTAAATACTGATTTATTCTAAGGAATTCAAACACTGGACTTAATATATAGTATTTTGTCAGGATCCTGCCATGACTGCCTTGTCTCGTCAATGTTTTAATGTTTTTTTTTTTAGTTTTTTTTTTATTTGTTTTGTGTCTTTGTTTGTCTGCAACATTCTTTATTTGTCCCACCACCTTGTTTCCCCTGGTCACAGCCCCTTTTTTAGTCTATGTCTACTTGTTTTGTCTTGGTCTTGAAGATATCTTTTGATCTTGCTGAATTGTTTTTGATCTCTTATCTAATTATTTCATTTTTCTCTTATTTTGTCTTTGGTTTTTTTTTTATTTGGTGCATTCTAATCCTAGTTTTGTTACCCCTTTTGACATTGGTTTTAATTAATCTATTTAGATTTTGGGTCCTCTTTGAGATTACTTTGACTAGTTTAGGATTAGAGTTATCGTGTTTTGTCCTATCCTGTCCTTTACCAGGATTCCCTAGCCGGACCTGGAAGCAGCTATCCACTCTCACGTGTCAAGTCTCTTGTTCTGTGAATTCCTGTCTTGGTGGCTAGACTTCTTGCCTAGCTCTTCCTCTAGAGCTGCCACCTCAGCAGGCTCAGTGGACGTTCATGGCAAGGAGCTTGGAGTATTCCGACTCTACTTTAATCTCTGCTTGGGGCGACCCCCTACCACAATAGGAAATTGACTTCTTCTAAATATTTGCACCATAGCAGGGACTCCAGAGTCAGCCTGCAGAGAACATGCCACCCTCCCTCTCCCGTCGCGTCAAATTCAAGGCCCTCTTTAGTCTTCCACTTTGAAGCATGAACTGAGGAGGAAATAGTAGCTAAGACTGCTGCATCTGTTTCAGAGTCCACCGTGTTAACTGCAGTTTATGTACAAGGAATCGTAGCAGAGGATTCTAGGTCTGTTCCAGTTATCCCTGAATCCATCCAGTCTTCTTCAGTCACCTCAGAACCAGACTGTAGCAACCAACCTGCTCTCTTACCTCACTGAGTCAAGTCCCAGATCATCATCTGACTCCAAGGAAGCGCAAGTCAAGAATAAGGAACAGATTGAGCCCGCTTCTGCCAGCCCGGAGCCAGTCAAGTTTAATTCAGTTATTTCAGAAGCAGTCAAGCCCACTCAAGTCATCGCCTACTGTCGAGTCCACTCAAATCCTGCCAGGATTGGTTAAGGTAACTTTAGTTATTCCTGAGTTGATTGATTGAGAGGGTTGCAGTCATTCAAGAAGTGGCCTGTTGTGCACCCTTGAGCCCAACAGAATGTAAGATGAGGGCACAAATTGTGCAGCCAAATAGAAAAAACCTGACACTGCACCATCTGAATTATTTATGAGGCCTGTTCTGTCTAAGGTGGGCACTCAAATCAGCTTAGCTGCCTTAACTGAAACTGTTCTTGACCTGTCCAGAGCATCTCACCCTGCCTGTTATGGCCTTGTGGGCTATCTCAGAACAACAAGAAAGTTCTGTTTTGCCCACACACTAATCCGGTTTGTCATGCCATGCCTGTCTGTAACGTCATACCCTCTAATCCTGTTCTGGCCACCTTTTCTCCCCCTCATTCTCCTTGCTGTCTTGTCTATGTCTTGTTAATAAAATGCCCTTAGATCCTCATTTGCACCTGGGTCCCATTTTATGCAGATCCGTGTCATCTACAAATACTAACTTGTTTTTATTTATATTTTATTATATTTGCTTGTGTTTTAAAAATTATTTCTATAGTTGAAAAATTGCTCCATGTCTTCCACAAATGTTTTTTTCTTTGAGGAAAGAACATTTAATATACTACTTGTCTCCTGATACAGGAAGTTCTATGAATCAAAAAGGAATCATGGGAAATGTGGGTTTGCTGGTGATCACGGATATGACAATAAGATCAACAGCATGCAGGTATGTTTGAATTGCAATTTTCATAGATACAACTGGAAATGTTGTGCAGGTACTTTTGTGACTTGCTTTCTTTTCAGACCATTTTCCTTGGATATGGACCATCTTTCAAATTCAAGACAAAAATTCCACCTTTTGAGAACATTGAGCTTTATAATGTCATGTGTAGTAAGAATCTTTTTCATTTTGTAGTAATCCTCCTGACTAATTCTGATTACATCATTAATTTAGATTTTCAGCACAAAAGCACTCTCTTTATAATTATGCATAATGTTTCGGGTCTCCAGGTCTACAAGACAGGAAAATTATGCTCATAATATAAACATGACAGTCAACTGACATCATTAACAAAATGTAAAGTATTAAGTTAGAACTGAGACAGGACAGACTGGGAATTGGGTTACAAAAAACAACGATACAAAAACGTGAACAGTAGCTTGCTGTTTAGTTTATATTCCCCATAATTATCTCTTGCTAGCACATTAATTTTCAATATCAATGTATGAATGCAATAGTGTAGAGGAAAGTGTGCATTTGACCCGCTCTGGTGTCAAGAATGAATTATGTATTATATGAATTGATTTAAAGCGGATATGTAACATAAATTTTACATGTTATTAAATTTAAATAAATATATTTCTATTTAGAAATTTAAAAATAACTAGAGCAAATATGTAAAAGTTTTTCACTACCCTAAAAATGCATACTTGGAATAATGCTTGATTGTTTAATGCTTTACAGTGTGCCAAAACATACATTTTTTTGTCACTGTGTATCCCAGATCTCCTTGGTTTGAAGCCTGCCCCTAATAATGGTACTCATGGTAGCCTTAACCAGCTTTTGAGGGCCCCTGTATACATACCCAGCATGCCTGAAGAAGTGAGCAAGCCAAACACTGCAGGACCAGTCACAGGTTTTAATGATGACCTGGGCTGCACATGTGAAGATAAGGTCAGCGATAGAGTATTTTCAGATCTCTTCTCTTTTTTTTAAATTTCTATTAGGAAACTATGATTTTGAACACTTAAAATAATAGGTTTGTTAAGGTAAAAATTACTATTATGCTAATATTGTTGTTCATACTTACCCTAATATTTGGCTTTGGTGTGTAAATTTTTTTATCAATGTAAAAAAAAACTAACTACTCCATATCATATTTGGGGTTCCTTACTGATGCTTATAAAGTCTTTGCTTCATGTGCATGTACTAGAGATGCATGGATGAGCTAAAATGTCACCCGAATCCTCTGCTTCAAGTAAATTATCCACCTGCCATGGAAGATGGAACCAAACTTTGTCAAAGCCATAAGGGGGTAACGGTAAATAAATAGGCAACACTGATAATAGGCTGCTTTTAAATGAACATTTACTAATAAAACAAAAGGTTCTTTTTTTTTGACAGATTATAGCCTACACTTTCTTAAACATAGCATAGCATAAACACAGGCTTTACTCCTTTCAAACTTTATCTGTAATGTCACTGTTTCTGTCACTGCAACTTTCCTAACAGGCAAACACACAATTGTTTCTATGCCTGATGGAAAAAAGTGTTAAAAAAAAAACGACCATTATGTAGAGAATATTTATTAGAGAATATATTTGATTTCTTATCCTCCTGCAACCCATCCAAAATGAATTATAATGCTGTTTTTTTTTAGTGTTTTTTATCAATGTCTGTATTTTTTTTCTCCTTAAGTCCTGCTTGCAAGTTGACTTCTGTTTATTTCTGCTTTATTTATTTATTGTTTTTCTCTAAAACTGCCTAGATCAGAGATTTTTCAAAATGTTCTTTGAGCCTCCCCAAAACTCCAAATGTAGCACTCCTTTTATTCCTAGTTTTAGGAATGCCCTTGAGGCCAAAATAAAGATGTCTTCCACTGAATGTCATAAATTATTTACCAAGTATGTACTAATTTTTTTTTTTTTTTTTTTTTTTTTTTTTGGTTCTGCTTCTGAGAGTTGATCAAAATATTCATTGTTTGAAACAAGTCATTGCTGCAGTTCCATGCATGTTTGTATGGGTCTTTGTGTTGGTTACCTGACAGAAAACTATGAATTTAACTAATTACTTAAATCAGCTGGGTTAAATAAAGAAGACATCAAAAAACATGTGCTGGGGAGGCTCAAGGAAAGGTTTGGAAATCCCTGGCTTATATGTAGTTTCGGTTAATTCAGATTTCTTTTTACTGGATTCTTTTTTATTGATTTATCCCCTTGCCTCTAAAAGTGCTTTTGCCTTCTGCTCAGATGTAGATCATTTGCTGGAGGTTTTCACCTTTAATCTTTTTGCAGTTGCGTTCAAAAGTAGAGGGCAGAGGGCACTGAAAGTGACCCTAGTAAGAGGATATAACCTGGAGTCACTGTGGCTCTGTCTGTTACAGAACAAGGTGGAAGAGCTTAATCAACGACTGAGACAAGTTATTGATGGTAACTCCCTTCCCTTCTCTTTGGACTGGGACTGTGATGCTGAATGAGTTGTTTGATGTACATTTAACTTTCTTAAAAAATATGTATATATATATATATATATATATATATATATATATACATACATACACACACACACATACACTCACTCACTCACTCACCCACTGGCCAATCACATGGCAGCAACTTGATGCATTTAGGCATGTAGACATGGTAAAGATGATCTGCTGCAGTTCAAACTTAGCAGCAGAATGTGTAATGATCTCATCCCTACACTGCTATGCCACTCCCAACCTGCAGGGGATGCCCTCCTTAAACCCTTTAGTTATGCTTCCCCAAAGACTCTAGATGGCACCATTGTACCTAAACTTGTTTAATACGCTCTTCATTAGCCCTGATTCCCTGCACCTGTGTTTAACCCTTTATAAGTGTGCTTGCTCTCTGCATCTATGTTCAGTCTTGAGCCTCGTACTGTGGTCGCCGGCTTGCAAGTCAAGTTTGTACCTTATTGTACCCTTTTTTGACCCCTGTGTCTAATTTCTGTTCCTTGTTTTACGGAAGCTCGGCTATCCAAGTTTGTTTGTACTTTGTGACTTTAGTTTCATTAGTAAAGATATTTTTTGTTTGAAGACTCAAGTCTCCTGGCTCTTTTGCTCTTCTGCTCTTGGGTTTCAATGCCTGGAAGTTAGCTCAGTAGCTAATACCACCTGCTCAGAACACCAGAGATCAGGGTTCTAGTCCCGCCTAGGGTGACCCGTGACAGCAAGACTGAACCATGGAAGGAAACCCAGCAGAAGCAACTTCACCTCCTTCTAATGTGGATCGTATTTTAACAGCCCTCTCAGATCAAGCAGCAACCATACAGCGGCATGACCAGGCACTGTCTGAGATCCTTCATCTTTTAACTCTACAGTCTCAAGCCTCCTTATCCCAGGAACCTCAACCTCCTTCTGAGCAGTCTAACAGACCCATGTTGGCTGTCCCGTCCGAGCCCAAGTTACCAGCACCAGAGAGGTATGATGGCAGTCCAGAGAGATGCAGAGGATTCATTACCCAGTGTACTCTGGTTTTCCAGCTCCAACCCAGCAGCTTTCCAACTGAAAGTAGCAAGGTGGCCTACATGATTACTCTACTTACAGGCAAGGCTTTGGACTGGGCCTCAGCTTTGTGGGATCAGAGAGCTCTACTAACAATCAACAGCGACGACTTCATTTCTGAGATGAGGAGAGTTTTCCAACATCCAGCCAGTAGAGGGGATGTGGATCACCGACTGCTCCACCTCACCTGCAGGTTCTCGGAGTGCAGCGGATTTTGCTATTGAATTTCGCACTCTTGCCACAGAGAGTGGGTGGGATCAACGAGCTTTGAGGGCTACCTTTCACCATGCCTTGTCTCCTGCGATCAAAGATGAATTAGCTTTCCGAGACCCGGCACCGAACCTTGAGTCCTCATTGATGTGGCTATCCGGGTAGACCACCGCCTTAGAGAACGTCAGCAGGAGCGACAGCAGGAGACTAGGGTTTTTGAACTCCCCAACCCTGTTAAACTGCCTTCAACTCTTAGTGCCCCGGAGGAGCCCATGCAGCTGGGTGGAACTAGAATTTCCCAAGCTGAGCGCAACCGACGGATGAAGGAGAAATGCTGTCTCTACTGTGGCAAGTCAGGTCACTTTCGTTTTACTTGTCCTGAGTTGTCGGGAAAAGTCAATTCTCGTCCAGGAGGAGGGGGGCCAGGGCGAGAATAAGATCCTTCCCCTGCTCAGCAACCTCAGGTTTGACAATCCCAGCTACAATAACCCAGAGTAACCAACTCCACCATGTACTCCACCTCTCCAGCTACAGGTTGGACATCACCAGGAGCAGATAGAGTTTTATCTGATTCATTCTCCTAAGCTTCCTCTTATCCTTGGTTTTCCCTGGTTGACTTTACACAACCCACATATTGATTGGGCCCAAGGGGTTGTTAAGGCCTGGGGAACTAACTGTCAAGTTTCTGATACTTCTTTCTGCTGCTCTTCCAAGCTTTTAGAGACTTTTCAAGGACCCTCAGCTGACATCCCCATGTGGAGAACAACATCCTCTTCTGATACTCAATCCACAGAGGTCATGGCCATCCCCGAGATGAGGTCAGTCACAACCAAATCTCTAATTCAGTGTCCAGAGTTATCCCGAGTTCCCCAGGAGTATGTAGACCTCCAGGAGGTCTTTAGTAAGAGTCAAGCAGCCACATTACCCCCTCACAGATCCTATGATTGCACTATTGAATTAGTTCCTGGTACATGCCCACCACGTGGAAGGCTCTATTCCCTCTCTGGCCCTGAGAGGTTGGCAATGGAGAAGTATCTTGAGGAAGCCCTGAGCAATGGACTTATACGTCCATCCACATCACCTGCAGGAGCGGGTTTTTTCTTCGTTGAAAAGAAGGATGGGGGACTTCGACCCTGCATAGACTATCGAGGTCTAAACCGCATTACCATCAAGAACCGATACCCTCTTCCTCTGATGACCACGGCTTTCGAGGTCCTACAAAGGGGCCACTATCTTCACTAAGCTTGATCTGCGAAAATGCATACCATCTAGTTAGAATACGTGAAGGGATGAGTGGAAGACGGCGTTCAACACACCAACAGGGCACTACGAATACCAGGTAATGCCATTTGGCCTAGTCAATGCCCCAGCCATCTTCCAAGCCTTTATTAATGATGTTCTCAGAGAAATGTTAAATACATTTGTGTTCGTTTATCTGGACGACATTTTGATATTCTCTCGCAATTACCCAGAGCATGTTCAACATGTCCGACAGGTCCTGGCCCAACTACTGAAACACAGACTTTATGTGAAGTTGGAAAAGAGTGAGTTTCATGTTCCAGAAGTTTCCTTCCTTGGTTTCAGGGTATCAAGGGGCAGCCTTCAGATGGACCCTGGCAAGATACAAGCTGTATTGGACTGGCCTCAACCTACGTCAGTTAAGCAGGTACAGCGCTTTCTTGGCTTTTCCAATTTTTATAGAAGATTCATTAGGAACTTCAGTTCCATTGCCGAGCCCCTTTCTGCATTGACCAGGAAGTCAGCAAGGCCATTTATGTGGACCTGTAGAGCAGGTCAAGCCTTTAACAAACTAAAGCGACTCTTCACATCTGCCCCAATCCTAACCCTCCTGATCCAGAGCTGCCTTTTGTGTTGGAGGTGGATGCCTCAGACGTGGGAGTGGAGCTGTCTTGTCACAGAGATGTAAGAGTGATAATAAGCTTCACCCATGTGCCTTTTTTTTCTCGTAAGCTCACCCCGACACAGAGAAATTATGATATTGGAAACCGGGAGTTACTGGCTGTTAAGATGGCTTTGGAAGAGTGGAGGCACTGGCTGGAGGGGGCCAAACACCCATTCTTAATCTGGACTGACCACAAGAACCTTACTTATATTCGGGAAGCAAAGAGACTGAATGCCCGACAAGCCCGCTGGGCCTCTTTTTCAACCGGTTTGACTTTACTCTCTCCTATCGCCCAGGTTCAAGAATCTCAAACCAGATGCACTCTCAAGGCAGTTTGAGCCACCAGAAGTGGATTCCTGTCCAGAACCCATTCTCCCCAACGTGAGAGTGGTAGCTCCCATTCAATGGGACGTTGAAACTGCGGTCAAGAAGGCCCAGATGCAGCAGCCAGGCCCAGGTAATGGCCCTCCAGGTCGCCTTTTTGTTCCTAACTCTCTACGCTCTAAGGTTTTACAGTGGGCTCATGCTTCTCTTCCTTCTGGACATCCTGGAACTACTAAGACATGCAAGCTCATCCAAAGAAGGTTCTGGTGGCCTAGATTACAGAGGGACGTCCGGGAATTTGTTGCCGCTTGCATGGTCTGTGCCCAGAACAAGGAGCCAAGGACCCACCCTCATGGCCTGCTGCACCCACTCCCATTCCAAGACGCCCTTGGTCTCACATTTCGATGGACTTCATCACAGGCTTGCCACGGTCTCAAGGAAACACAGTAATCCTAGTAGTGGTTGACAGATTTTCAAAGGCCTGTCACCTCCTACCTTTGCCCAAGCTCCCCACAGCCGGCCAAACTGCGGAACTGTTGATGAGGCAGGTGTTCAGGATCCACGGGTTTCCACATGATATGGTTTCTGATCGGGGCCCACAGTTTACTTCCCGGTTCTGGAAGGCATTTGGCAGACTCATTGGATCCTCCATTAGCCTGTCTTCTGGCTTCCATCCCCAGTCTAACGCCAAACTGAGAGGGTAAATCAAGAGATTGAAAAGACACTAAGATGCCTGGTTGCAGACAACCAATCTACATGGAGCTCTCATTTAATATGGGCTGAATTTGCACATAACACCCTTTACCATTCCTCCATAGGCATGTCACCTTTTGAGTGTCAGTTTGGTTTCCCCCCTCCTCTATTTCCTGGACAGAAGCCAGAGGTAGAGGTTCCAGCTGCCACAAGGCTATTCCAAAGGTGCCGACGGGCCTGGAAAAAGGCCAGAGTGGCTTTATTAAGGGCTGTCCAACAACACCGGTGCATGCAAACCGTCTCTCAGGAGGGCAGGGCCCACGCTCGTCCGGGGACAAAGAGTATGGCTCTCAACCCGAGACCTTCCTTTGCGGGTGGAATCCAGCAAGCTGGCCCCACGATACATTGGCCCATTCAAGATCCTCAAGAGGATTAATCCAGTCTCTTATCAACTCCTCCTGCCTAGGGCTATGAAGGTGCATCCCACTTTTCATGTCTCCCGTTTAAAACCTGTGGTTTGCTCTACTCTGTCTTCAACTAGGAACCCCAGTTCCTCGCATGTTGGATGGCCAGCCAGTTTACACAGTCCGAAGGCTGCTGGATTCTCGACAGGTTCGTGGGCGTCCAATATCTTGTGGATTGGGAGGATTTGGTCCAGAGGAGCGGTCCTGGGTTCCGGCACGAGATATTTTAGATCCCACCCTTATCTCTGAGTTTCGCCGAGCCCAAGGGAACAGTCGGAAGAACGTCAAGGGCCGTTCCTAGAGGAGGGGCTCCTGTAATGATCTCATCCCTACACTGCTATGCCACTCCCAACCTGCAGGGGATGCCCTCCTTAAACCCTTTAGTTATGCTTCCCAAAGACTCTAGATGGCACCATTGTACCTAAGCTTGTTTAATACGCTCTTCATTAGCCCTGATTCCCTGCACCTGTGTTTAACCCTTTATAAGTGTGCTTGCTCTCTGCATCTATGTTCAGTCTTGAGCCTACGTACTGTGGTCGCCGGCTTGCAAGTCAAGTTTGTACCTTATTGTACCCTTTTTTGACCCCTGTGTCTAATTTCTGTTCCTTGTTTTACGGAAGCTCGGCTATCCAAGTTTGTTTGTACTTTGTGACTTTAGTTTCATTAGTAAAGATATTTTTTGTTTGAAGACTCAAGTCTCCTGGCTCTTTTGCTCTTCTGCTCTTGGGTTTCAATGCCTGGAAGTTAGCTCAGTAGCTAATACCACCTGCTCAGAACACCAGAGATCAGGGTTCTAGTCCCGCCTAGGGTGACCCGTGACAGAATGGGCAAAAAAAGGTGATAAAAATAATTATTTTGAAAAATAATTGATTGATTTAAGTGACTTTGAACATGGCATGGTTGTTGGTGCCAGACAGGCTGGTCTGAGTATTTCAGAAACTGCTGATCTACTGGGATTTTCATGCATAACCATCTCTAGGGTTTACAAAGAATGGTCCGAAAAAGAGAAAATATCCAGTGAGCGGCAGTTCTGTGGGCGCAAATGCCTTGTTGATGCAAGAGGTCAGAAGAGAATGGCCAGACTGGTTCGAACGGATAGAAAGGCAACAGTAATCCAAATAACCACTCGTTACAACCGAGGTATGCAGAAGAGCATCTTTAAATGCACAACACATCAGACCTTGAGGCAGAAGACCACACCGGGTGCCACTCCTTTCAGCTAAGAACAGGAAATTGAGGCTACAATTACTTGCACAGGCTTACCAAAATTGGACAATAGAATATTGGAAAAACGTTGCCTGGTCTGATGAGTCTCGATTTCTGCTGCAACATTTGGATGGTAGGGTGAGAATTTGGCGTCAACAACATGAAAGCATGGATTCATCCTGCCTTGTATCAACGGTTCAGGCTGGTGGTGGTGGTGTAATGGTGTGGGGGATATTTTCTTGGTACACTTTGGGCCCAGTAGTACCAATGGAGCATTGTGTCAATGCCACAGCCGCCCTGAGTATTGTTGCTGACCATGTCCATCTCTTTATGACCACAGTGTACTCATCTTCTCATGGCTACTTGCAGCAGGATAACACGCTATGTCATAAAGTGCGAATCACCTCAGACTGGTTTCTTGAACATGACAATGAGTTCACTGTACTCAAATGGCCCCCACAGTCACCAGATCTCAATCCAATAGAGCACCTTTGGGATGTGGTGGAACGGGAGATTCGCATCATGGATGTGCAGCCAAAATACCTGCAGCAACTGTTTGATGCTATCATGTCAATATAGACCAAAATCTCTGAGGAATGTTTCCAGTACCTTGTTGAATATATGCCACAAAGGATTAAGGCAGTTCTGAAGGCAAAAGGGGTACAAGTAAGGTGTACCTAATAAAGTGGCCGGTGAGTGTGTGTGTGTGTGTGTATTATATATATATTTATTTTTTTTCTTATTTTTATAGCTGCCATGCTTCATAATTAAATTCCAAGAAATGCAAAAGGACAATTTTTTTGTTACAGTGGTATGCACGGTTTGGGCACCCTGTAAATTTTCATGATTTTCCTTTATAAATCATTAGTTGTCTGGATAAGAAAATTCAGTTAAATATATCATATAGGAGACAAACACAGTGATATTTGACAAGTTAAATAAACTTGATATGATTTATGGAAAGTGTGCAAGAATTATTTAAACAAAATTAGCCATGTGAATAAATTTAGGCACCCTTTGTCATTTTATTGGTTTTAATACCTTTAGCACTAATTATTAGAACTCAAAATTGGTTTGGTAACCTCGTGACCCTTGACCTCCATACACAGGTGAACCTAATCATGAGAAAATATTTAAAGGAGGCCAATTGTAAGTGTTTCTCCTCTTTGCATCTTCTCTAAAGTGTGGCAACATGGGTGCCTTAAAACAACTCTCAGATGACCTGAAAACAATAATTGTTGAACATCATGGTTTAGGGGAAGGATACAGAAAGCTGTCTCAGAGATTTAAGCTCTCAGTTTCAACTGTGAGGAACTGGAAGACCAGAGGCACAGTTCTAGTTAAAAAGTGGCAGACCAAGGAAAATATCAGATAAGCAGAGGCGCAGGATGATGAGAACAGTCACAGTCAAACAATAGACCAGCTCCAAAGACCTACAACATCATCTTGCTGCAGATGGTGTCAATGTGCATCGTTCAACTATTCAGCGCACTTTACACAAGGAGATGCTGTATGGACGATTAATGCAGAAAAAGCCTTTTCTCTGCACATGCCACAAACGGTGTGGCTTGAGGTATACTAAAGCACATTTGGACAAGCCAGCTTTATTTTGGAATAAGGTGCTGTGGACTGATAAACTTATTTGGGCAAAACAAGAGGCGTTATGCATGGCAGAAAAACAACACAGCATTCCAAGAAAAACACTTGCTACCTACAGTAAAAAATGCTGTGGGGCTGTGTGGCCAGTGCAGGGACTGGGAATCTTGTTAAAGTTGAGGGTCGCATATTTTCCACTCAATATCAGCAGATTCTGGAGAACAATGTTCAGGAATAAGTGACAAAGTTGAAGTTGCGCAGAGGCTGGATCTTTCAACAAGACAACGACCCTAAACACTGCCCAAAATCTACTAAGGCATTCATGCAGAGGAACAAGTACAACGTTCTGGAATGGCCATCTCAATCCCCAGACCTGAATATTATTGAAAATTTATGGTGTGATTTAAAGTGGGCTGTCCATGCACGGAAACCATCAAACCTGACTGAACTGGACATGTTTTGTAAAGACAAATAGTCCAAAATACCTTCTGCCAGAACCCAGACTCTAATTGGAAGCATTTAGAGGCTGTTACTTCTGCAAAAGGAGGATGCACAAAATATTTTTCTTTTGTGGTGCCTAAATTTATGCACATGGCTAATTTTGGGGTGCCCAAACTTTCGCATACCACTGTATCTTGTCAGTGAAGCTTGTTCTGGAATCAGTGGTAAATGCCATTACATGCGCAATTTCACGTTGAGCAGAATTTACTACACAGAGCCTTTGTTCACTTACAAGCTGCACAAAAACACGCTTTACAGAACCAGCTTTACAGACAAGATGCGCATTACATTTTGGCAGATTATTATTGTACAGCAAATTTTGTAGTATGCATCTTTTCCATACAACAACAGTTGACAGTGACCACAGTTGTCAAAAATATTAATTTAAGTATCTAGAGTTGGTAGTTTGACTTGCTATTGTCTTTATAGTTATGTGAAATGTGGCAAATTTATTCATTGCTATGAACAGATTTGCCACATTTCACATAACTCTAAAGACAATAGCAAGTCAAACTACTAACTCTAGATACTTACATTAATGTTTTTGACATTAGAGAAAAATAAGTCATATGACTTATTCGGCCACAAATGAATGAAAATTCTGTTTCCATTTACCCACCCTCATGTGGTTCCAGATGTAGTAATATTGTCACTTTTTCTTCATATTAAAAGATTACTCTGATTGTCTTTTTTTTCCTTTTAGACAACAGAAATCTTCCCTATGGTCGGCCAGCAGTCATGTTCCGCACCAAGTATTACATCCTTCATCATAGTGACTACATTAGTGGCTACAGTGAAGCTTTGTCCATGCCTCTTTGGACGTCTTATACTGTATCTAGACAGGTCTGTTTTCAGTTCACAAAACAAATTAAATACATACTGTTGTATTAAAGTCTAAACCTGACTGTGTGGATGTTCTGTTACAGGTAGATTTCACCCCTCTGACTGAGGCTCTGAGTAACTGTGTTCAGCGTGATATTAGAGTTCCTTCAGCATACAGTCAGTCCTGCTCAAACTACCGTGCAGACAAACAGATCTCCTACAGCTTCCTCTATCCACCTCGTGAGGTTTCCTACTCTCTCTATAATGTGAACCATAGCTTCAGGAGTTTCAAAGTTCAGTCCAGTTCGAAAAGCGAACTGGAAAGAACTAGTATATCACTAGGCTTAATCTGTCTCGATAATCAAGTTAATTGAACCCAAATAAAACAGTATTAAAGAACAAAATGAAAAAAAAGTTACAGTAATAGTTTCTATGAAGCATGTATTTATAATATATTATAAGGGTATTCTTAAGGTATTTTAATGAATTCATAATGCATTATAAAACCCTTTTATAATGTTGTATCTTCTCATGAAGAGATAAGAACTGTTTTAATGTGTTATAATATTTACTATTTGTGGTTATAGCTTTTAACACAGTGAACATCATTCATTCACTTAAGTTAAAATGGATGGTTACAATGCATTATAAATCTCATATCCATTTTGCTTGTTGCTTTACTTAAAGCGGACAAATACCACTTGAGTAATAATGACAACAGTAAAAAAAAAAAAAAAAAAATTCAAATAGCCATAAGTTTAAATATCAGATCAGATGAATGTGTAGTGACACATTTCATTTGGTATATATATATATATGTATGTATGTATGTATATGTGTATGATCAAAACTAACGTCTTAAATACTTTCTAATTTGAGTGGTATGTGTGTCACGGAGTGGTTTAGCGTGAAAAGGAGCACTTTCGGCGAGAAGTTAACGAATTTACTCATGCACACATAAAGGAATAATAACTCGGGCAGGTAGGCAGACAGGCAGATAAACTAAACCACATAAACATTGACAAGATCGGATCCACAGAACTGAAACAGCAGGACTTAAATACACAATGTAAAATACTTAATAAATGAGACACAGGTGAAGACGATAAAGACAATTAATTAAAGTAGGTCACAGAGCACATGGCACACGACAAAAATAACAACAAAAGAGTCCACGTGTGTGACAATGGGTAGGTTTTTGCAGGAAATTTGAGCATGGCACTGCATCATTATGTCACATTTGTATACAAAGAAGCTGTCCCGGCAAGTACGAGTTATGGCCACATTCGGCTGAGGATTCTGCAGGAGGTGCATTGTTTAATTATAGCATACTCTCACAGCAGCTGGAACAATTAAATGTCAAAAAATTATTTTAATGGTGGATTGTGTAACAATTTGGTAGCACAAATTATTGTAAAAAATTTTCCCTCAGTTGGTCGGATCAAAGTGTGGCAGACCTATTAATTACACCTTTAGATGACTATATCCTCTGAAAATTCTTATTTGGGTCATATATTTCAAGACGTAGTTTAGAATCTGTGATTTTTAAGTACAGGATTCCCACTGATGCGGTAACTGACAGGCGTTTCCTCCAAGTGGAGCTGCACTGGAGTGTAACCCCCACATGGGATGTAATTCCACAAGGAACTGCAATAACAAGTTTTTAAACATAGATGGCAACAAAGAGGCAAAACGTTCGGACTGCAGCTTTAATTTTTAAGATATAAATGTATATGATATAGTAGATTTAATACGGTGTTCCTTGCGTGTTATAAATAATTATAAGTTATAATTATTACAAGTTATATAATAAGTTATAGTCACTAATACGTAAACTTTTTTTTATTTATTTGAGATTGTTATAACAAAGTTTTTTTTTAATAATGCATTAATTAAAATGCCTTTTAGAATACCCTTATAATGTATTATAAATACAGGCTTCATAGAAAGTGTTACTTTTAAAGGTGACCTATTATGCAAAAATTCACTTATACACATTCTGTATTTTTTTTTTTTTTTTTTAAGTTGTTTGATTCCTACATCCTTTAAGTGACATTCTGCATCATCATCCCATACCCACATGGAGGTGCCACCATCATGCAAAGAGTCACAGGGACCCAAAGTGTTCATCTCGTTCAAGTCCATTTATTTGTAAAGCTCATTTAAAAATGTCCACAAGACTGACCAAAGTGCAGTACTCGTACTGTTCATCAACTATGAACACATAAAACAGATATACAAACTTATGAAAAAATTAGTCATAACTTTCTAAATCCTTCAGTCCGTAGGACTCTTTAAAGTGGCCAGTTTTGCACACCTCAGTGTGGAATGACCTTTCAATATGATGGCCATGATTGTTTTCACTCGGAACTGCCCTTCGGAGGGATATATCTCATTTAGAACACACTGACAGTCCTCATCCCAAAAGGGGTGGAGAGAAGCAGCTCATTTGCTTTTAAAGATAAACACAAAATAGTCCAGTTTGGATTACATCCACAAACAACTTTTTATGGCATAATAAATTAGTTAATCAGCTGTGAGTATTTTGAGTTGAAACTTCATTGGCACTTTCCAAGGACACTTGGGACCTATATTACTTTAAAAAGACACACAATATGTCTCCTTTAAAAAAAAACAAACAAAAAACACCCAGAAAACTCAATTGATTGCAAATTTATTTTTGTCTTGACTGGGTCAGAGCATTGGTTTTAATACACCAAATTGCAAGAATTTTAAACACAATGCTTTAATATTTGATGTTTGTCTAATTTCTATCATGATCGTTTCATTTGTAGAGTTGTCGTCCTCTCAGGAAGTGAGATATGATGCCATTCTCATTACCAACACTGTACCAATGTACCCAGCATTCAAACGTAAGTGCCTGTTAAATAAACTACATGTGGTTAAGAGTTTTTTTTTTTTTTTTTTTTATAACCATCCTACAGTCCATAAATATAATAATTAATCTTAATTATAGTGGATAGCCATATTGATGCCAGGAAGAAATATTGCTAACATTTTACATATACTTTGTGTTCTAAGCTTTTAAATATGTATGTGTGTAATCAAATACTGGCACCACAATAGACCAGTCTGACCACATCTCTACACCTAAACCTATCCTTATCCATGAGTAATCCCTAAAATTAAAGGAAATGATAGATCAATGACTCTGATGTACAAGCACCATACATTGATTGTAAGCCCAAATTTCACAAAAACTATAAACTGGTTCTGCAAATCTGATTGGTTAACCACAATGTTAATCCAGGAACATGTCACATCAGCAAAATCAGGTTCTGTGCACAAATTATAGCTTTGACAAGTGATCTCCAAACATGTTCTTAGAGAGCTACCATTCCACAGTCTTTAACACTCCCCACTCCTGCCTATAATTATGAAGTAACCCTGGACACCTTATTTAGCTGGTTCAGGTGTGTTTGATTGGGGTTGGAGCTGAAATCTGTAGTACGGTAGATCTCTGTCTTTAAACAGGAGCAATTAAATAATTGTAATGAAACCATACAATGGAGGATTTTAGAGATGTAAATCCGACTTAAAATTAGTCGTGAAAACTGGTCTAGTGCATGGCGAGCCTTAGCAGAGCTAGATTTGTGAGGTTGCAAAAGTTTCAAAGCTTGCCTGGTACAGTGGAAAAGAAACAGTAATTTGCCTTTTATTCTGATGGTATCATTCTAATTTTTAAAACTGATTTAAAAATATATTTAAGTTGTTTTAAATATCCCCATGGAGCTACTAAAACAAAAGTTGAATTAAAGTGTGAATGTGTTTCTGTGTATGCACACTCACTTGTAGGGAATTTATTTGTACATCTGTCTGTGATTTTGAAAGCAGTATGTGTGTGTGGCTTGTGGCAGAACTCAGGCCACAGTACGAGACACCTCTGTTTCAGGAAATGTATACACACGTTGCATCCCCTCATAGGAAATGAGACACCCATACAAAAATACTAGCACAAATTTTCATCGAAAACATAATCAAGATGCAAATATATTTTTTCATTATGCTGTTCAAATAAAGTCCTTACATGGAATCTGCCTCACTGGAAGCTATAAATGTCTATATAGAGGGTTTGGCAGCAGTGGTGAAATGAGATGAAATGAGAAGGCAGCTATGGATGCTGGATCTGCTATATATTAGCTGTGCTGGCAGTTAACTGAGCTGCCACCCACATAGCAACACAAACTTTTCAATTGTTTATATAATACTGCAGAGTGTGTGCACTTTTTATGTTTTTTGTTTTGCATTTTATCCTCTAAGAACTTTGTAAAAAGTGGTAGCGTGAAGTTGTTCTAAATAATTTCTATGTTGGTATAAATTAACCTATTTAAGTTGATTTAGCTACATTCATATTACACAATACTACATAACACACAATAATGAAACCAGTTTATTTTTTCCCTTAAATTTACAGTAGGTTTGCAACAGCACACGTTTATAATTAGTGAGCATGTTGATTCTAAGAGAGATGATGTGTTAGTCACCTGAGAAGGAACTCACGTGGCATCCTTTTGACACCTTATGAATGATGCCAGCATGTGCGAAAAAACTCCAGTCCTAAACACAAGACAAGTTCTTTGGATTTTAGCTTGCAAGGATTGCGCTGTCAGTTGCAAGCGGGAGAAAAGCAGATTTCTCTCTTTTGCCTCCCTTTGCCTCTGAAGCTCAGATCGCAAGTCGCTTTATTTATAGAGGAAAGGACAGGGCAAGATAAGTAAAAGCAAAAAGCAAAACAAAGACTTCAGACATGTTCATCACATAAGTTATCACTAGCCACATATCTTTTGTGTGTCAGAATCTTCATTCCTTCAGATTCTCCTGGCGCCCATACCAGTCTAAGATATTATATTGAGTTCATGTCATGTCATGACCTAGAACAAGAAGTGTTATACCAGATGGAAGCTGAAACTGAAGGGCCAAAGGTGCATAATGTCAAGACACAACATCATCAACACAAGGAAGAAACAAGTGTAATAAAAGTGATCTTAATATTAGCGTAGATGCCATTTTTTTACAGTGTCACAAATGCATTCTGTTTTATGAGGAGTGCATTAATTTTTCTGCATTAGACATTAAAAGCATAGGTCGTAATTTGGATATATTTTTAAGTTGGAAAAAAACAGTTTTACAGATGCTAGAAACATGGTTTTCGAAGGAAAGATTGCTGTCAAACGGCATACCTAGGTTCTTAACTGATGAAGAAGAATTAACAGAGCAGCCATAACGTGTTAGACTGTGTTCTATATTATTACATGTGGGGTTTTTAGATCCAATAATTAGCACTTCCATTTTTTTCAGAATTTAGCATTAAGAAGTTACTCATCATCCAGTTTTTTATATCGACAATGCATTCTGTTAGTTTCTCAATTTGGTGTGTAACACCAGGCTCCAATGAAATATACAGTATCATCAGCATAGCAGTGAAAGCTAGCACAATGACTCCTGATAATATCTCCCAGATGTAACATGTATAGTGTGAAAAGTAAGGGCCTTGAGCCTTGAGGTACTCCATATTTCACTAGTGAGCGATATGATACCTCCTCATTTACTGCTACAAACTGGTAGCAGTAAATTAAGCCTGCTGGAAATAATATTTTTATTTTATGCCATTATGATATTCGCACTGCTATGGATACTTTTTTGCTTCACGGCATTTGCACCTGGGTACTGCTGCTGGACGCACTCATCTTTTTCTTAATGAATAAAAACGTTTTTTATCCCTAATGCAATTAAAATGATTAATTAAGCAGGAGTTTAATCAATCAGGTTGTTGGCATGAACTGTATTTTACATAGTTTTTCTATCTTTATAATTTTAATTTTATGTATTATGTGTAACATTTTTAGCAATACAATATGTTTCACTGGTGAGCCAAAGACAATTTTCCGCTTACAATGATAAAGTTATACAATACAATTCTATACAATAATCAGTAGTCAAGCTTGACTGATTATCAGAGAATATCAGTGTAGTTGAATATATAATGTTGGTACAGTGCTCCAAGAGGTAAACAGTTTAAAGACCCTCATGTAAAGAATCAGGATTCATCTGTGGAGCAGGTATTTGATCTCTAACAAACAAAACAAAACAAAAAAACTTGAGCATGTTAAAATGAATATTATGTAGCCTATTGTGACACCACCCAGCAGAGGGAGCCTTCATCCAAGTACTGACTTGTCTCCACTCCCTCTGCGCTCATTTCCTGTTTGCCCAGCATTAAGCCAGAGCACATGTTATGCTTGTTGCAAAAGTATTCACTGCCTTACCAAGCGTTTATTGATGATTATTAGTGGTGCTTGCCTTGTAAAGGCGAAGCACACTATTACTATTCCTCATACTTATTCTTATTAACTTTAAATTTCAAATTTAGGCGCAGTTTTTGCCACAGACCCAAGGAACAGGCATCAAATTGTGCAGGGTATTGAGGAAAGGTGTGCTATGACTTTTTATAAGTGATGATTTTATAAGATGATCGTACACTGGGTGAAAAATTGGCCAAAAATCCCATTGATTTAGCATTGCGACCGACTTGTAGCGCAGAGAATTTTGTACAAACTTGTAAATCACTAAAGTAAAGACTTTATCAAGCTATGTGAGAACATATCCCACAATGGGGTATAAGTTGTACCCCTTGGGGGCAAGAGCCCCCAAAATTTGCCCCATAGACATACTCTGGTGAGGGAAATAGGCACATGTGTTTTTCCTACTATGGTAATTTACATAGGAATTTTGCAATCAAAATAATTTTGCATTAAAATGTCATAGAGACATGGGTTGGCTCATTTTAGTCAGCTAATCAATCAAAGTCTCGGGGTGGTTAGCAAGCGATTAGCAAGACCTATATCTCTGCATCACAATATCGTATAGACATGGGAATTAGTTCTTCTGATTTGTGCTAGCAAACCGGACTTCAGACATGTTAGTCATGCTAGCAGTACTACATGCTAACTGTGACTAGCTACATGCTCATTCATGACTCAACAGCGTCCTCACTACACCTATATATTTATACATAATATAATTTTAGTCACAGTCTCCTACATTTTTTTAAAAGGGTAAAAGGGACAAGATTAAACACTTAATTTTTATTAAATGCAGAGACTGTCTCTTCAATAAAATCAACGATAATCTCTAGAAATTAGGTGTTAAACATCTATAGAAATATATTTATAAAATATAATTGTGAGTAGAGTATTGATAATAAGCATGGACTAAACATTCTTAGACTCATAACATTCATCTTGTATTCATATTACTTTTATATCATATAGTTTTTTTTTTATCATGTAGAACATGGAAACATCATTGTGTTGTAAGAAATTTAGATACAATGAAGTGCCTGTTATATTCAAACGTTTCACTCGATAGCAAACATTTTAGTCAGGAATTATAGTTCAGGGAAAATCACTCCTCTCTATTATTGTCCCCCGCCTCATTTTGACAGCATTGATGTAGACATTGTGTCACGTCTTTGGACTCTTTTGTTGTCGTTTTTGTCTTATACCATGTGCTCTGTGTGCCCTACCTTCTGTTCCTGTTAATTGCATCATTGTCTTCACCTGTTTCTTGTTAATTTAGTCTATTTCCTTGTGTATTTAAGTCCTGTGTGTTTGTATTCAGTTTGTCTGATCGTGAGGTCCATACGCGTGGTTTATGTTCTGCCTGCCTGCCTGCCTGCCTGCCTGCCTGTTTATATTTATTTTGTCTGTTTAAGAGGATTAAATCTGTTTAAGTTTATTTTACTTGTCGAGGTCTCCTTTGCGTTAAACCACACCCGTGACAGTACGATCGGACCTAAACAGTAAAGAGGCATATTTTCCCTTTTGTTTTTTTTCATGGATTACCCCTATAATGACCCGAACTTCCTCACCCTCCCGCTGGAGCAGGAGGGTCGCTCTCTCAAGGTCTATATGAAGGACTTCCTTGCCCTCACGAACGACTCGTGCTACCCGGACAGCTTCCTCTGCTCGATTCACTTCCGAGGACTAAACACCACCACAGGAGCGAAGCTGTCCGGGGACAGCCCTCGAGAGAGCCTCGCCGCGTACATCGAGTAGGAGCATCGAGGTGCATCGAGTAGGAGCCCCACTCCTGATCCAGAGCCCAGCCCATCATCTCCCCACGTCGTGGAGCCCAAGCCTGAGCCCACCGATGGTGCAGTCATGGAGTCTGGCACGACCACGGAGCCATCGCCGAAGAGAGTGACAGAGCTGTGGAGCGCCACCGGACCCGAGCTGACTGCGACAGACCAGGTGCGTGAGCCGGCAACAGAGCTCGCCGTGGTGGAGAAAGCCGTTTACAGTGAGAGTGCGGAGTGGAGCTCCACTCACTGCACCATGGCTGAGGATGAGCTGATTATCCACCTGGGCCTGCTGGATCTACAAGAGGAACTAGTTGTGGATTTTGACTCAGACCTGGCACCCCTGTATCCTGAGTTCCTGAATCTGTCCTGCCGTCCTGAATGCCCACTGGTTACGCCCCTAGAGACTGTTCCCAAGAGCTCCGTCCAGTGCCATGTGCGCTCCCTCCAGTGCCCGCGCCTCGTGCGCCGCCTCAAGTTTTACCACCCTCCCACCCTTGCCACACGCCGTCGATGGATCCCAGCAGCCCCTGCGCTCATCCTCAGCTCACCATCTGGTGCTCGCCACGGGTCTGCCGGTCTCCATCGCCGCCGTGGGTGGAGGATCCCTTGCCTCACCGTCCTGCCTCCGAGTCCCGTACTCGTAGACCTGTCGGCTCCCCCTAGGCTCCTAGCTCCCTCCTCTCCAGAATCAGAATTAGAATCAGAATCACTTTATTGCCAGGTATGTTTGCACATACGAGGAATTTGTTTTAGTGACAAAAACTCTACAGTGCAACACGATAACAAGACAAGACAGATATAAAGAGAATTATGTACAACATACAAAATATAAAATGTGCAACACAGCAAAAATATAAAATAGAAAAAATAAAAATATATACTATAAACATTCAAGTGTAACAGGAACTATGTTTGTGCAGTGTTATGTGCAAATCTGTATGTTAAATAAATAAGTGTCCTCAAGTGTTCATGACATGGACTGCCTGGGGGAAGAAACTGTTCCTGTGTCTGGCTGTCCTGGTACTCAGTGCTCTGTAGCGGCGACCAGACGGCAACAGTTTGAAGATGGCGTGTGCAGGATGTGAGGGGTCCAGAGTGATTTTCTTAACTTTTTTGTTTGTGGATAGGTACAGTTCTTGGAGAGTGGGGAGGGTTGTACCAATGATTCTCTCAGAAGTCCTGACTACCCTCTGTAGTCTTCTGAGGTCAGAGTTGGTAGCTGAGCTGAACCAGACAGTTATGGAAGTGCAGAGGATGGATTGTATGATGGCCGAGTAGAACTGTTTCAGCAGCTCCTGTGGCAGGTTGAACTTCCTCAGCTGACGAAGGAAGTACAATCTCTGCTGAGCCTTTTTTAACAATGGAGTCGATGTAAGTGTCCCACTTCAGGTCCTGGGAGATTGTGGTGCCCAGGAACCTGAATGACTCCACTGTTGCCACAGTGCTGTCCATGATGGTGAGTGGGGGGAGTGCAGGGGGGTTCCTCCTGAAGTCCACTATTATCTCCACTGTTTTGAGCGTGTTGAGCTCCAAGTTGTTCAGACTGCACCTTTCAGCCAGCTCTTTGACCTCCTGTCTGTAAGCAGACTCATCACCGTCCTGTATGAGGCCGATGACTGTGGTGTCGTCTGCAAACTTCAGGAGTTTGACAGAGGCGTCTTTAGAGGTGCAGTCATCTGTGTAGAGGGAGAAGAGCAGTGGGGAGAGGACACAACCCTGAGGGGCTCCAGTGCTGGTTGTGTGGGTGCTGTCTGTCTGTCAGGAAGCTGCTGATCCACTGACAGCTGGAGGTGGGCACCGAGAGCTGGGTTAGTTTGGGGTGGAGGAGGTTTGGGATGATGGTCCACAAACAGGATCATCACATAAGTCCCTCGTCTGTCTAGGTGTTGCAGAACATAATGCAGTCCCATATTGACTGCATCATCCACTTACCTGTTTGCTCTGTAGGCAAACTGCAGGGGGTCCAGTAAGGGTCCTGAAAAGTCCTTCATAATCCAAAACGTTTTTCAAATGATTTCATGACCACAGACGTTAGAGCCACGGGTCTGAAATCATTAAGTCCAGTTTCTTTGGGATGGGGATGATAGTAGAGCGTTTGAATGAATAGTGGAGCGTTTGAATGAAGGCACTACACACAGCTCCAATGATCTGTTGAAGATCTGTGTGAAGATGGGGGCAGTTGGTCAGCACAGGTTTTCAGACAGGCTGGAATTACACCTTCTGGGCCTGGTGCCTTTCTTCTTTTGTTTTTCCTGAAGACCTGGCACACGTCATCTTCGCTGAGTTGAAGGGCAGGTGTGGGGGAGAGGGGGATTGCAGGAGGTGAGAATGGTTTCTTTTCAAACCTGCAGTAGAACTTGTTCAGGTTGTCTGCCAGTTGTTGATTTGCCACAGTGCTGGGTGATGGTGTCTTGGAATTGGTGATGTCTTTCAGACCTTTCCACACAGAAGCGGTGTCACTAGAGGAGAACTGAGTGCGAAGCTTTTCAGAATAATTCCTCTTTGCCACTCTGATCTCCTTTTCTAGTGTGTACTTGGCCTGTTTATACAAGACTCTGTCTCCTATCCTGTGAGCATCTTCTTTGGCTTGACGGAGCTGACTGAGTTTAGCAGTGAACCATGGTTTGTCATTGTTGTAAGTTAAATAAGTCCTGGTAGGAATGCATATGTCCTCACAGAATCTGATATATGATGTTACTGTTTCTGTGAGCTCGTCTAGATCTGTGGCAGCAGCTTCAAAGACAGTCCAATCAGTGAGGGAGAAGCAGGTTTGTAAATCCCACTCTGCTTTGTTAGTCCATCTTTTTACAGTCCTAAGTACAGGTTTAGCTGATTTCAGCTTTTGCCTGTAGGTTGGTATGAGATGGACCAAACAGTGATCAGAAAGTCCCAAGGCAGCTCGTTGATACGCATCCTTTATTACTGTGTAACAGTGATCCAGTATGTTACTGTCTCTGGTTGGACAGGTAACGTGCTGTCTGAATTTTGGCAGTTCAAGTGAAAGATTGACTTTATTAAAGTCCCCGAGAGAATGAATAAAAAACAGAGTCCGGGTGATGTTGCTCAGTCTCTGTGATCAGATCGGCGAGTTTTTGTAAAGCCAGGCTCACGTGCGCTTGCGGAGGGATATAAAAACACACCAAAATAAACGAGCAAAACTCCCGCTGCGAGTAGAAAGGCTTGCAGTTAATGAAGAGTGCTTCTACATCGGCACAACACATCTTCTTTAACACAGTTACATCTATACACCACCTTTCATTGATGTAAAAGCACATCGCGCGATTTCCCCGTTAATTCTGCGACGCGATCCGCTCTAAACAGCTGAAAGCCCAACAGACTTCATGCGCTGTCTGGAATGGCTTCATTTATCCAGGTTTCCGTGAAACACAGAGCAGCAGAGTTCGCCAAGTGAATGCTGGGCAACGGTGTTCGGAGTCCGCGTTGTCTGAGTTTCACCCGTTTCCCCCGTCTGCCCGACCTTAGGCGTTTGACCAGCACCGCTGCTCCGCTAACTACAATGTTCAACAAAACATTGGAAAAATAAAAATTGTGAAATATTTTGTGGAGTGGTCTGCCGAATGTTCAGCAGTTCATCCCTGGTAAAAACGATGGTGTTTGATAAACAAAAAACTGAAAAAACTAACAAAAACAATACGAGCACTTGAGAGCTAAGCACTGAGGCTGCCATTCACGGCACCATCTTGAATCGTTTCAGTTTACGTTTTCTTCTGCATACAACTACCTTTGACCAATCCACTTTTGGTCTAAAAATGTTCCTTAACTCTCTCAGAACTCCCTCTCTCAGTTCATATTTACTAGCTTGTTGAAACACAAAATTAATTACATCACTTTCAAAACCATTGAATTGAGACTCTATCAAGATTTGTGACATCAGCTGGGTGATTTCAGCAAGAGACATGTCATAAAGACACATTTTTCTGGACAACTCGCCTGAATCCTGAATCCTTCTAACATGTAGAAGGATGTATAGATCATACATACTACAGAACACTAGGGGGAGATATAAAGAAAATCACGTCTAGGAGGAGGGACAAAGATCAGACAGAACGAGTCCAAGGGGGGAGAGTGTGTTCAAATCTAAAACTTAGCAATACACTGAGCTTGTTCATGTGCTATTGCTAAACTAAACTTTTATGTTTTTCTTTCTCTTTTCTTTTCAATTGACCATGCTTTTTCTGGATCAATACTACATTTCTTTATCAAATCAAATCTGACTGACTGTCATTATTAACTCTATGTGCTCTCCCAACAATGATTTGAACTGTCTGTCCATGAAGGGGTAGCTAGTCCACCTTTCTCTGCTGGTGCTGGTCATATAATTAGAACATCATCAAAAAGTTGACTTCACTAATTCCATTCAAAAAGGGAAACTTTTTTATTATATTCATTCATTTTAGCAATATTGGCCAACTTAAAGTATGAGCATGTACAGCACTCAACACTCAGTTGGGGCTCCTTTTTCCTGAGTTTCTGCAGTAATACGGAGTGGCATGGAGTCAATCAATCTATGGCACTGCTCAGGTGTTATGAGAGACAGGTTGCTCTGATACTGGCCTTCAACTCTTGCATTGTTGGGTCTGGCATATCGCATTTTCTTCTTCACAATACGCCATAGAGTTTCTATAGGGGTTAAGGTCAGGCGAGTTTACTGGCCAATTAAGAACAGGGATACAATGGTCCTTAAACCAGGTACTGGTAGCCTTGCCACTGTGTGCAGGTGCCCAAGTCCTGTTGGAAAATGAAATCTGCATCTCCTTAAAGTTGGTCAGCAGCGAGAAGAGTGAAGTGCTCTAAAACTTACTGGTATTTGGCTGAGTTATTCTTGGAACTCAGGAAACACAGTGGACCAACACCAGCAAATGACATGGCACCCCAAACCATCACTGACTGTGGAAACTTTACACTGGACCTCAAGCAACGTGGATTCTGTGTCTCTCTTCCTCCAGACTCTGGGACCCTGATTTCCAAAGGAAATGCAAAATTTACTTTTATCAGAGAACATAACTTTGTACTACTCAGCAGCAGTCCAGTCCTTTTTGTCTTTAGCCCAGGCGAAACGCTTCTGACGCTGTCTGTTGTTCAAATGTGGCGTGACAGCTGAAACCCATGTCTTGCATACTACGTAGTGGTTCATAAAGCACTGACTCCAGCTACAGTCCACTCTTTGTGAATCTCCCCCATATTTTTGAATGGGGTTTGTTTCACAATCCTCTCTAGGGTGTGGTTATCCCTATTGCTTGTACATTTTTTCTACCACATCTTTTCCTTCACCTCTCTATTAATGTGCTTGGGCACAGAGCTCTTTTGCAATGACCTTTTGTGTCTTCTCCTTGAGCAAGGTGTCAATGGTGTAAGGGTCCCCCTTTTCCTTCAGAACGGAATCCAGAGGCCCTGGTCGAAGGTCAATGCGTGTTCGGTCTTTTCTTTGCGTTTCGTTAAAAATCACTAATATTTATTAATCTTTTGTGTTTCCAGTTATAGTACTGACCTTATACATAATTTTATCTGACTCCAATCTTTCGTGATTTTAGTTATATTTATTTAAATGTAACTGCTGATCCCTCTAGTTGTGATTAAATTTGGATAATTAATTAACTATAATATTTCCGTTTCGACTTATGCTTGGCCAGAACAGACTCACAACACATCTCGGCTAGTCCAGGTCTTAATCAGAGGCTACCCGTGATCGCTTACCTTAATGTAGCCATTTCTTCAATAGACTCAAAAGAGTCATTTTTATGCGTTCCCTAAGAAATAGCATGCTAAGCCAGTTTGGTGGCCAGAAGTCAAGATCTCAAAAACGTGCCCCCGGCTCCAACCATTGATCGTTGATCTGACTATATTATTATAAGTTACAATATTTTTATTTTTATTATACTTGTAATATTACAATATTATAAGTTAATCAAGATTGACGTTTATTTTGCCAGGCAAGAATAGTTTCCAAATTGGTATAATTGATAAACATTTGCACAACTGATCAGCAGTACAAAAATAACACAAAACAAAATAAAACAAACTTAAAAGGTCATTATACCTGGTCTTTAAAAAGTACATAGTGTGGGGTTTGAGGACACACACCACACTACGGGGCGATCTGGCTACAGAATCGCTTGTGTTTTGTCACTTTCCTTATATTCCTTATTATAGACCAGACAAAGAGATCCCAAATGTAGTTGTATAAACCTTTTGGTGTTTAGGTTTCCGTGCTCCAGTTTCACACCTGGCTGGAACACTTTCAGAGACCCAAAAGGATGACACACCCCCTTCTCAACAGAACACAGTTCTAACAAGTTCTTAATCTTTTCCATAATATAAGTGATTACTGTGAAATTGAGACCAATTTACCAATCGCACTGAGACCTTTCAAATGAGACCAAACATGAAAGATAAGAATAATAGGTTCACAAGACACATGATATATAATGCCTTTTTCCTAATGAACTTTAAACCAACTCTTTTGGGCAGAAGAAGGGGAAGTAGGAAGAGCAGAGGTGAGGAGGGTGTCATAAAAGCAGGGAGGGGGTGTGTTGTTTACTCTCTTTTTGAAGTCCTTTTGTTCCTTTGAATATCCCTTCTCAGATTAGTCTTATTGCATTTACAGGTTTTGATTCACCTCCTTGCAATGGTCATTTTTTGGACAACTGTGATTGTGCAGCCTACAGAACTAGACTGAGAGACCATTTAAAGGCCTTTGCAGGTGTTTTGAGTTAATTATCTGATTAGAGTGTGGCACCAGGTGATTTCAATATTGAACCTTTTCACAATATTCTAATATTTTGAAATACTGAATGTGGGCTTTTCATTAGTTGTCAGTTATAATCATCAAAATAAAAAAATAAAAAAACACTTGAAATATATCAGTCTGTGTTTAATGAATTATTATAATATGGAATTATGAATGGAATTAGTGAAATAAATCAACTTTTTGATGATATTCTAATTATATGACCTATATATAACGTCACATTGATGTTGGACATGACATCAGCCAGACGTTGCATTTCAGTTGGCATGACTTAACGTTGGATTTTGGTTACACAACCTAAAAACAATGAATATAAACATCAGCTAACGTCTGTATTGGACAATAATTTAACATTGACGTTGAACTTACATTGATATTTGGTTATATTTTGGTTGTGACACTGGGTGACCAAAATCCAATGTCATATGACATGGTGTGTCTGCTGGGAAGTAACTTTAAACCTACATATCAACTAACTTTCATTAGAGTATAAGTAGACTGTCTGATTATTATATGCTAACTGACATTCACATGACTATAGCTAACTTACTCTAACCCTAACCCTAACTAATACTCTACTAACACTTTAATGAAAGTTAGTTGACATGAAGCTGCAGAATTACTTATTGTCAACAGAATGTACATAAGGGACCATCAAAATAAAGTGATGCTTAATGCTAAATCTTCCTGCTTGTACAGAGGATAACTTTTTAGAGGATAAATTGGTTAACAAAACCCTACAGCTGTCTGTTAACTCTTCTCTAATGGCACAGACGATACCATGTACTGGTATGTAGTGGTTCTTTGTATAGAGTCAATAAACCAAATTGTTGTTTAGCTGAAAGCAAAGGTCTGGAGTTCAGTCTGAAACAAAGTCAGTCGAGAATCTATATCCGGGTCATGGCACCAAAACTGTTAGAAACCTTTCCTTTGTTGAAGAAGAAAGTCTTGGTATATCTTTTTTAAGCAGATATCCTTTTTATTGAGAACTTGTCTGTGCGTTGCTGCTGTTATCAAGAAGTCTAATCAAGAAGTCTAACTAATATCAATGATGCATTGTAGTTCATATACATGTATGGGGCAGTTCGTAGGAATGGAGACAAAACACACAGTGACAAACTCAAAAGCATGCAAATGCAGTAAAGGAATCAGCCCAGTAACATAATTTTCCCAGCCTTGAACTAATCAACATACAAGTGCCATTCAAATGCTTAGGTGCTAATACAATCTGCCTAAACAAAACAAAGAGCTGTACTTTGAGTTAAGCATTCACACTTAATAGATAGAGCACTCATGGGACGACGTCTCATATTTTTGCACCTTGACAGTGGTAATAGGGATAGTTACAAGCCTCCCAGTTTTAATCCAAAATAATGTTAATAATAATAATAATAAATGTTCTGAAGCTTTTATGGGTTTGGAACGGCAAAAAAAAAAAAAGCAAAACAATTCTTTATTCTTTGACCATATGCATTTGAAATTGCACTGTATTAATGCATTCATGGAACCTCTTATCTTCATTATGCAGTCTGTTTAAATATATCTTAATGGCACTTTCAATGCAGCTACAGAGTTTACTGATTTTAATTTCAGTTAAGTACTAACAACCATTAATAATTTGACAGATGGATTATATTTACATAAAAAAAGGCTCCACCCTCCAGACAAGTGAGTGACTGATTTACTTGCTGGCCACATCTTGAAATGATGGATATAGAAACAGTTCTATATCCATCACTCTTTTATTATATTTGTTTGGTTGTTTCAGGTATGTGGAGTTATTTTCAGAAATCACTTGTGAGACGTTATGCTAGTGAGAGAAATGGAGTGAATGTGGTTGTTGGACCCATCTTCGACTATGACTACAATGGTCTTAGAGATTCAGCAGAGACAATAAAACAGTAAGTTGTCTTCACAGTCTTTTCTTGACTTCTCACTTATAAATTAGTTCCTTTAAGTTCACCAGCAATTGACTAGTCTTTTGGTCAATGTTTGTATTAATGTGAATGTTTCCACCTGCAGCACCAGCATTCTTTTATGTGTCTGGCAATGCTGTATTCATAAACGGTGCATAAGCAGAGACAAATATTTTTGCACCTAATATGGTGTGTGTGATGAATGTGTGCATATCTCTGTTATCTGATCCATGACTAGTTGACACAGACCTAAAAAGTTGTACAAGTACTTGATTTTATATGATCCTTTAGTCTGAGTATGTAACTCTTTCTTTGTCTACAGGTATGTTAGTGGCTCTGTACAAATCCCAAGTCATTACTACATTGTGGTTACTAGTTGTCTGGATTACACACAGACTATTGACTCCTGTGCTGGTCCTCTCAGTGTTTTCTCCTACATCCTTCCACACAGAGCAGATAACGAAGAAAGTTGTAATGTAAGTGCCCTATCTTGTCATCCACTACAAGTTATGTTGTTATGACAGACTGGGGTCTTGCTTGGAGCCCTGGTTTGCTCTGATTAAGAGAAAACGCCAATGAAATGTGGCAACTTCCTCTCATGGCGGCCACGAATGCTGCCTTCAGTGTCTGGACCTCCACGCGTTCGGTAAGGGGCTGTGTCCGCATTGCGAGGCACTGCCCCTGACAGTGCTGCGATCTCACCTCTCTATCCTTCATAGTAGAAGGCACCTTCTGCCGCCACCCATCCCAGTTACTCTGCCATGAGCAGAGGGCCAGTGGCTGGTACTTTGGGTAATCTGAGGGTCACAGTGAGCACTTCTCCGTTAGTTTCATCCCCATGGACATCCCTCTCGCTTCTCTCACAGCTGCTGTTCTGTCCAGCTGCTGGATGATTTGCCTGGGCGAATCATAAGTGAGTGTTTAATTTGGTGCGCCAAATGTGGATCAGATGTTGATCACAGCATCGAGGGATGTTTCCACATCTTTCAACCTCAGCTTATTGATATGTGGACATTCCTCAGGTGGAGAGCGGTTGTGGTGCACCTGTGCCAGCAAAATTGTCCTCGCCTCCCCTCCAGAGCCTGTAGGATTACAGTGTCTCTCGCTGCCAAGGCCTATAGTGCCGCCTGCGTGAAGCGATTGCTGCCTTCCTGGCAAAGGATGCAATCAAGCTGGTCGCTCCAGCTGAGATGGAGACAAGGTTTTACAGTCCTTACTTTATCATGCCAAAGCAAGGTGGTAGTTCTCTGCGATCCTGGATCTGCATGGCGTGATCCACACCTGGCTCATTTTCGCCCGGTAGTGGGAACGGTTGTGTGAACACAGGAACCTGGTGCTCTAGCACCTCAGCCAGTTGGGGCTTCTGGTCAACAGGGAAAATAACAAGCTGTCCACCATGCAGAGAATCTCTTTTCTTGGTGTGGATTTAGACTTTGTATGACAGCATGCCTGTTAGAAGAGCACACCCAATCACTGCTGAACTGCCTGAGTTCAAAGACAGGACAGCGGTTCCACTAAAACACTTTCAAAGGCTCCTGGTACATATGGCAGCCGCAGTCATGCCCCTTGGATTGTGGTCTCACTTTCAGACCTGGGACAGACCATGCTTTTCTACTGGCTGGGGTGTCCTTAAAGCAAGCATCTTGGCATGTTGTTGTTACAACAGATCCCTCAGTGACAGTCTTTGGGTTATGGACAGGGCCTCTTCTGCTTTGGTACATGAACTGCCTAGAACGATCACACTGTATGTCAGAGTTCAAATCACTGCGTGCCGTCCACATTCTGGGGGAACTCACTCGTGCAGCTCAAGATCCATCTGATTTGGTGTCAGTTTGGAGAGGGTCTGGTAGATCTATTTGTTCCTTGTGAATTCTCTCACTGGATTCCCTATCACACAGCTGCCACAACCTTGAGCCATTGCTGGGTGCCAGGGACTATTTCTCTGCTCCTCATCAAATACCTGATGAGTGGTTACATCTTTTGCCTCTTTATACCCTTGTGACAAAATTCACTGGTGCTTTCTCTTAATCAGTGCGAATCAGGGCTCCAAACAAGACCCCAGTCTGTTGTCACAACATAATGTCTCCATTCCCTCCATCATGGAACATTTACATACGTAAACAAGTCACTCTTCTCTTCTCTTCTCTTCTCTTCTCTTCTCTTCTCTTCTCTTCTCTTCTCTTCTCTTCTCTTCTCTTCTCTCCATTACCATACATTTATAGAAAATATTTGTAAATTGAAAATTATACCTGACAGGTATAATATCTGACAGTGCTGCTATTAAAATTGATAGTATTCTAAATATGCAATTATCAAGCTGTCAGAAAAAAATCTGCTTATAACATACCTGCAAATTGGTCGCTTTTCATAGAAATTTGCTGTTTTGAATCAAATGGTAATTTATGTGAATCACCTATATTGCAAGCTAGTAGACAGTGATGTAAATTTGATTGGCACAACGCGAGCTCTTAGTTATTTTCCAATGTGCAAACATTTCAGATCAGTTTGCAAGACCTTAAAGAAAGGGGTCAGCAAGTAAGTTTGGCATTGGGCCAGAACATAGTCAAAGGATAATTTAAGAAAATTATTGATGAAAAATAAAACTGGAATAGTAACTATTAAAGAGCATTTTGTAACTGGTAGAGCTGTCACTCTGTGTTAAATCCTGCAGTAGGACAGTTATAACCAAAAGCCAGGTTTGTCCAGGTTTTAAATGAATAAAACAAAGTAGTGGTGTCTTCAAGTATCTTAATCTACCAACTTGCAAAACAGGTCGCCATGCAGGTTTACTGTACAATAACAGGCAACAACTGTTTTGTGAGTTTCTAAACATACTTCTCATCTAGAGTTCAGAGGACGAGACAAAGTGGGTTGAGGAACTGATGAAGACACACACAGCACGTATAAGAGATGTGGAGTTGCTTACAGGACTGGACTTTTATCGCCGCACCAGCAGGTCCTATGAGGAGATTCTCGCTTTAAAAACTTTACTTACACATATGAGAGTGAGATCTAAACCACTGCATCCCAGCATTAGCATTCCCTACATATTAACTGCCGGGTTGCAGAAGTAAGGTGTATATTTTTATATAAACCATCATATTTATTATTCTTTTTTTGCTAATCCTATGGGTTTTTTTTTTTTTTACTTTTTTTTTATTAATGCTATTCTTTTTACATATCTCTCTTTATGTCCAGTAGGTCCAATGACCTTTATGCATGGGAAATTTTTATTCTTTAATAATACTTAATACATGTTTTGACCTGTGATGTTTGATATGCTGAATGTAAAAAATTAACATAAAGGTATCTGTACTGTAAACTGTAATCAAACCTGTTCTGTTATGACATCTGTGAGGTGTTTTGTTACTTTTTTAATTCCATTAAATAGTTTGCACAAAGTACTTATGCTCATTTTAAAGCAAATAGCATCGTGCCTGTCTGTCAATGGAAGGAAGCCATGTCCTGTTATGGAGTTCCTGTCCAGATCAGTGAGTCACTTGTATTTATATAGCGCTTTTTAACAACATAGATTGTGTCAAAACATTGAACAGTATCAAATAGAAGAACATAGGAGAGTGATAGTAATGTCTACTGAGATTAAACACAATTTTTTATTAAATGAAAAGACGAAAATCAAATCAACTATAATCACTAGAAATTAAGTGTCCCCAACTAAGCAAGCCAGAGGCGACAGCTGCAAGGAACCAAAACCTGTCACAGAATGGAGAAAAAAATTAATGGGTTTTTGTAACCAAAATATTTCTAGTTTTAAAACTGCAATGTACATAACTGTCAGCAAATTCATTGTAAGGCTACATGCACCAAACCGAGATGTCTACACTGTGATGGTTCTTTAAGAAAACATGTATCATGCCACCCTTTATATATATATATATAGTATATTTAATATATAATAATATATATATATATATATATATATATATATATATATATTAATTATAATATATATATATATATTTTTTTTATGCATTTGTGTTTTAAGCTTGACATGAAAGGCAAAAAAAAAGAAAAAGCAAAGAAAAAGTACAAAAGAAAGAAAACAAGGAGCAAAGTATATGAATATTTTTATGTTGTTATTTATTACTTTTGTCTGCTGGCTGCTTATTAAACGAAGCACGTTTTCAGTTACTGACGTGACACAAGCTTTGCTGTTCAGTTTCTGATTGGCTGCCAAGGGTTCAGCAGCAACAAGCAAACACCTTACCGTTTCACACTGAACAAACTTATCACCACAATGTGGGGTTAACACCACAAATGCAGTGCTAACCCTGCTCCAAGCAGGGTTTCATAACCCCGGATACATTGTGGTCCTTGCACTGCTTTCAGGTGTGAAACAAGCCTTTATCGGTATTAAAAAACGATGCTTAGATTGATGATAACCCGGGGTTAAGCACAGTGTGAAAAGCCTTTCTCTTTATGCGTTGCACCATGTAAACACCATGGCTGCATTTGTGACTGGGGAAATGACAAACAGCACTACATTTTACCGCTCAATGTAACTCATGTTTAAATAGTTCAAATAGTAAGTAGTGGGTTATTTTAATAAGAAAACTTACTTAAACGTTTTGAGTGAGAAGCGCTATAGACTGTCCTTGTACAGTTGGAATATAGTTTCTGTGTATTGCCAACATAGGCTGCTCTTTTGGTTTTAAGAAAACAGTCCTACTTAAATGCATTAAACACCCTCTAACATTTGGGCTGAACTGCACTAAAACAGAGTTGAAATCAGTAACCACTTATTTTTAGTTGTGTCCTCTTTTGGAAGCACAAAGTAGTTTACAAAACGTCAAACAGCACATCTAGCACATAGCGACAGCAGCAACACTACAGCAAGAATAATAGTACCGCCTTCTTTGCGTAAACATTTGGGCGGTGTTAAAAGCAAGCTCCATCAGCTAAAATGCTGGTGGCTAAAAGCGAGCAGGTTAAAAGCCCTGATGTTAAAATTGTGGTTAACAGCATAACTATAAAGTTGGGCTAGAAGCAAACTTAGAAGCCAGCTAAAAGCATACTTAAAAAGCAAAGTCTCTGTTCAAACGGTGCAGTTTTAAGGAGAAGATTTGGACAGTCCTCCAATCAGACGCTATTGCTGTTTCCATACTATTGCTGTTTCTTTTTTTGCAACTTTTGGTCAATAACTTTAGAAAGTGTCATGATATGTACACAACACAAATTCTGACATTTCACTCACTCCAAGTGGTAGCCAATAAGCTTAGCTTTCTTTCAAGAGCAGAAACAGCATCTCTTGTACATACAGTACATTACTAATATATCCTACTAAAATAATGATTACACTAATTCATAGAGGTAAAAATGTATAATGCATCGATTAAGTTCCAACAAGCACATATAAGGCATAGCAAGTGTATTATAACATAGCATGTGTGCTTTAATATTATTTATTGAAATGTTCAGTTTGTTGTATGTAAGAATGGTTAAAGTCCCAAGCAGATAGGAAGCAGAATCATGAATTATTAATGTGTCCTGCGGCATTGCACAGTTTCACTGGACGACAAGGTTCTCCTTAATACAAAGACCCGGTCTTGTGATCAATTCAGCTTCACTTTGTTTTCCAAGGTGTCGCGCCATAGGGCTGATTGGTTTAATTTTGATGAACAGGAGCGTTTTGAGCAACCATCCTCTTTGCCAGGACATAGGTCCAAACTATTTGAGCACTGTCGGTCCTTATTTGATCATTAATAGCTTTAAGACCGCAGATGGGAGAGGGGACTCTTTTGAAACTCCTTTTTGTAATAAACTTCTGCAGTTTGTTTGTGTGATTGTTCCATGAGGTCCTGCAATTATAAAATGCATCAAAATACCAATTAAAACCATTAGGTGGCTCTGTTAAAAACACCCTTAAACTGCCCCACCATTGTCTGGACCTCATATTCACAAAGTGGACTCTTTGACTTCAGTGTTCTATGATACTTACTTCTTGTGTTTATCCGTAGTCTCCCAAGCTCCATGTCTCCCAAGTTCTCTCCAGTTGTCGACATACTGAGGTGTTTGTGCTCCCCCAATGTGTCTCCTGTTCTCCTGAATACCAATATATACAAGATACCCAGTTATTCTCTGCTCCAACTCCCAAGAAAGATCTCCAAAGACTGTAATACTTGTGCATTACTCTGTTGAACCATCTGTGCAATAAACATTATTTGTTTTACCTTTGTGTCTAGCCTCTTCCATTACACCACAGAAGACAAAGACTAAGATGTAATTCAGTGCAACAATAGTTTATATATCTTGCCATGCATCACTAAATTTTAATGACATATTATGGGTAATTAATTTTAAAATGGTTTTTTACACAGTCACCAATTGAGCTGCCTCTGCACTTACACTTGTACTCCTATCAGTGAATGCCCCTCACCTGTTGATGCCAATCAAGCTCTACATAAGAACACGCTCACTCCACACTCTCATTGTCTGGTCTTGCAGTTGCTTTGTGTTATGTACCTAACCCAAGTCTGTTTTCTTACTCAAAAGTTCTCTCGTGATCTAGTCTGCATACTCAGGCACGCCACTGAGACTCTGCTACTGCTATCCAACCTGGAAGAAAGGATAGACACATGAATTCACAAAACTAAGCCAACTATTACAGAGTTACAAACCGAGAAACAGAATAAGAAAGAAACGACTAATATTAGCGTAGATGTCAATCTTTTTACAATGCAACAAGTACATTGTGTTTTATGAGGAGTGTTCCCAGGTTCCAGCTGATCTAATTCATGCAGCCTAACAATCCTTTAACGGATTTGAATAATAAAAGTGTATTAGTGTGTTATGTGAAGGCTAGGTTAAAAATGTGTCTTTAATCTAGATTTAAACTGACAGAGTGTGCCTGCTTCCTGAACAGTGTTAGGGAGAGTTTGGGTGCTAGATAGGAAAAGAATCTGCCACCCGCAGGTGATTTTGATATTCTAGGTATTTTCAAACAGCCAGAGTTTTGAGAAAGCAGCGGACGTGCAGGACTATAATGTGATAAGAGCTAAACCTTTCAGGGCTTTATAAGTAATTAACAAGATTTTAAGGGAGCCAGTGTAGTGTTGACAGAACCGGGCTAATATGATCATACTTCCTAGTTCTAGTAAGAACTCTAGCTGCTGCATTTTGGACTAGCTGAAGTTTGTTTATCAAGCATGCAGAACAACCACCCAATAAAGCATTACAGTAATCTAACCTTCATGCGTAAACGCATGAATTAACATTTCTGCTTTAGACATTGAAAGCATAGGTCTTAATTTGAATATATTTTAAGATGGAAAAACGTAGTTTTACAGATGCTGGAAACATGGTTTTCGAAGGAAAGATTGTTGTCAAGCAGCACACCTAGGTTCCTAACTGATGATGAAGAATTAACAGAGCAGCCATCAAGTGTTAGACTGTGTTCTAGATTATTACCTATGGGGTTTTTAGATCAAATTTTTTGGCCAATTTTGTGTTTCTCGCCATCCACACGCAATACCCGGACAGCTGCCTGTGTTTGCTCTACTTCAATGGACTCGAGAGCCTTGCTACTTACATCGAGTGGGTGCTGTCATACCATTCATCAGTGACTGTTCAGTCTGTGGACGATGACACCAGCCCCACTCTGCATCCAGAGCCCAGCACAAGGCCACTGCTGACAGAGAGCTGGAGTTTGTTGCAACCTATGAGCCATCGCCGTATAATGAGCATGGAGCACCGCCCACTGTACCAAGGCTAAAGGTGAGCTTATTATACATCTAGGGCTGCTGAATGAAAAAGATTAGCTGTTTCTCTGAGCTGGAGATTGACATGGACCCTCCCCTGTCTCCTGAGTTCCCACTGAGTCCAGCCATCCTGAGGTCCCACTGGTTCTGACCAGCCCAGATATGGTTCCTGCTCCTCCAATGCCCGCTCCTAAAGTGCCCTCCAGAGACTGTGCTGGCAGAGCACCTCTGTGTCTCTGTGCTTGCCAAGCATCCTCCAGAGACTGTGTGTCTCCCAGTGTCCCAACACCTCCCAGTGTCTGCTTCCTGAAAATGTCCTCCAGTGCGCCTTCCTGAATTAAACCCAGAGGAGACAAATAAATGCCTGCTCTCCCACGCGTTCCTGTCTCCACCTCCTGTCAGCCCCTCTGCTCACCCTTAGCCCACCATCTGTGTGCTGGATTCACCACGGGTCTGCTAGTCTCCATCGGCGTCGTGTTTTGAGGATCCCTCTGCCTCCAGCCTCAGAGTCCTCGACTCTGTCTCGGCCCTCTGACCCGTCGGCTTTACCATGGCTCCCTCCTCTCCACTGCAGCCCGTTAGTCCACCAGCTCCGCTGTGCTCCATCGGGCTCAGTCAGTCGTCTGTTGCTATGTAATAGAATGCAAAGTGTATGTAAAAAACTAGATGCTTTTTTTTCAGAAAAAATGGAGGTGCTATTTTTTGGACCTTAAAGACGCAAATATAACCTAGAACACTGTCTAAAACTTGATGGTTTTCTTCATCAGTTAGGAAACTAGCCTTGAATGGTTTAGCTTCTCAATACGTGGTGTAGCGGTGGAAAAACGACACACTCACACAGATTTCTTTCAGTCTGGCTTATCTTTTTTTTTCTTGTAAAGAAAGAGAAGGTAAGTCAGGTTGGTTGATGACAAATAATGGCTACTGCAGACATTCATGAAACCGCAACAGCAACACTTAAATCTGCTCAATAATACAAACCAATTGGGTACAACGAGAAAACTAAATAATAATAAAATATAGAAATTATACAGTCAACTACTAATAAAATAAAGATGTTTCAAAGTTACGTTTAACACAAGGACCAAGTCAAATGAGCTTGTATGAAGCACAAGAAAATTCAACAAGTTTACAACAATCTTAACAGCTGTGTTTGTCACCAAGCCAGCAGAGAGAGCCCTAACCTCTGGGTGATCGGTGATCACTCCCTCTGCTGCTACTTCCTGTTTTAAAGACTATAAATGCTGTAGCAGGCCCCTCACCTGCAGGTTGCATTGTTCAATTGTTAGATTGTCGTTCCTAGTTTCCCTTGTGTTTCCCGAGTCTTAGATTCTTTGGTTTTGACCCTGCCTGTCTTCAATACTGAGATTGATTGCTGCCTGACCCGACCTCTGCCTGTTTTTGGATTCTGTTGTTGCCTTGCCTCTGATACTCCTTTTTGCTGTGTTTTGACGTCTGCCTGCTTTGAACATGCCTTTGCTCAAAAAAAGCCTGCGAATGGATCTGCACGCCTCAGACCCCTCAATCATGACAGAGTTAAAGTGTTAAATGCATTATATTTGTGTTCAAATACATTTAATGTGTCAAAAACACTGACATAAAACATATTTCAGCGATTAATATATTATTAGCTCGGAGTGAAAAAAAATCATATGAACAGAGCCTTCAAACACCTATATATATATATATATATATATATATATATATATATATATATATATATATATATATATATATATATATATATATTGATTTAGTCGGCTGCCCCTCCTCTTTATTGTCACCATCACCCCGTCCTTTATTCGCCGCCCTTCACCAGGCTCCCGACGGAGTGGGTGTGTTCGAGAGGAGGGGCGTGGTATCGGTCAGGTCTGGCGGCGTGTGACGAGGCGCACCTGAAGGGGATTAGCCTTGTCACCGTCGCCGTTAAATACCTGACCGCGTCTCTCCTCGGGAGACCGGTCTTCTTCCCGTGCATGCACGCTGGTGTCCTCGTGGGTCCAGGAAGGGTGCGCGATGGACCTCACCCCGCCGTCCGTGGAACACAGAGCTCATCCCACTCTGCCGCCGAAGCAACGAAGCGACGGAGACGCCGCGAAGAAGCCGCCGCCTCGCGCTCCGGACCAGAAGAAAGGGGCGCGTGCGACCGCCGGACTCCGCCCTTACCTGGACCCTTCCCCTGGAACACGGCCTCAACCTTCACTTTCCCATGCGTACGACGAGGACACCAGATCCCCTTTTATTTGGACACTTTTCCCTGGACACTTTATTTTGTATTATTTTGTATTTTATTTCTGTTAATAAAAAAGCCTCTCCGAGGCCTGACGCCACGCCCACTGTGTCTGTCGTTGGCTCCTCCCGTCACAATATATATATATATATATATATATATATATATATATATCAAAAACTCTTATTTTATGAAATTAACAGTTTTTAATACCTTAAATTAAATGTTATTTTTAACCCAGTTTAACCCCATTGTGCAAGCTCTTATCAAATTATCCTGCATGTCCACTGTGTCCTCAAATATCTAGCCGTTTGATAACTAGAATACCTAGAATATCAAAATTCACTGCAGGCAGCAGATCCGTTTGCTATTTAGCACCCAAATTCTGGAACAATCTCCCTAACACTGTTCGGGAAGCATACACACTTAAATCTAAATAAAGACACATCTCTTAGCTTACACATAACACACTAATATGCTTCTATTATTCACATCTGTTAAAGGATTGTTAGGCTGCATTAATTAAATGAGTCTGAACCGGGAACACTCCCCATAACACACAATGTACTTGTTACATCATAAAAAGAATGGCCTTTACGCTAATATTAGTCTGTTTCTTTCTTATTCTTTTTCTCAGTTTGTATCTAGATCAGATGGTAGATCAGCACCAAGATATGACTTTCATCTGAGACCAGAACACCTAGATGAACCCTGTGGACAGATCACAGGAACCAGATTCACACACACATACACTATAAATCCTGACAATCTGACATGTGTTTAAAATTGAAATAAGTGCTGGGCATCTGGCCAGAGGAGAACTGTTTTTTTTCTCCATTCTGTTCACGATTCCTTGCTGCTGTCACCTCTGGCTCACTTAGTTGGGGACACTTTCTAGCATTATTGTCGATTTGATTAGAGACTGTCTCTGCATTTAATAAAAAAAAGTCTTTATCTCATCATTATGCATTACCATCACTCTATTCTCCTATTTGATACTGTTAAACGCTTTGATACAATTTGTTTTACTAAAAGTACTACATAAATAAAAGTGATTGATTGATTGACTGTTAGGGATGAGTTGGAGGAAGATTAAAAGGTAAACTGGATAAATCTACATAGCACTGGCTCTCTATCAAACATTGTATAGATTTTAAAATCTATAAATCCTAAACCCCATGGAGCCCATAGAGCCCTAAGCCCATGGAGTTTAGGAATAGCTGAAGGAAGTGGAGCTGTGATAAATAAGCAGTTGAAAACTGCAGTTTGAATACGAAGGACAGTTGAGATTGAAGAAAGGCGATAATTAAGTGTGCTAAGCTGGATGTGAGGGGTCTTCGAGTTCTCATAAAGGAATGTTTGAGCTGTGAATATCTGACAGTAATGTTCCTGACAGAGAGTGCCCTTGATGTCTCTTGACTGAACTGGATAGAGAGATGAACAATTTATTTGGGTCTTGATAGCTCTAGAGCTTTGATTCTCTCCTGTCTGATTTGCTTGTCATATTATGAATGATTTTTATAATAAGTATATGTAGTGTTTTCTGTACTGAAACTCCACAGCAAATTCCTTCTTCTGTGTAAACTCACAAGGCGACTCTTTTCTAATTCTGATTATTTCTGATTCTGCATTATGGTTAGTTAGATGACGATTAAGTTGCAGGAAGTGCTGAGGGCTTAGAGTTTATGATAAATTTGGTTAATGCTGAATATATTGGAATAATCTCACTTGGCTGTCTGCATGATTGAATTGGATACCTCAGATTTAAGTGTGCATTGAAGGCGAGCCACTGTTTGTTTACTGATATCATCAACAGCTCAGAATGCTTAGAAGTGTTTGCAATGGAACACAAAAGTATGGAAGAAGCTGTGCCATTAAATTAATTAATTAAATAATTAATTAAATTAATCACCTGATATGGGTGCATTCATTTGAGTCTTTTTCTTTTTCTTGTAGAATTTGGGGTAGACTACATGCAACATTTAAATCTACATTGAATTTAGAGAAAAAGAGACAAACAATGCAGTATGAGATGAACTGATAAAGAAGTACTTAGAAAGTGAGGTGATTGGTAGAGGCAAGGTGTAAAAAGGGTCACATTCCACTAAACCAGAAAACTGCACAGTCTTTTAGGAATACAAAATGTTTTATTAAAGCAATACAACAAATCAGTTATGGAAAAAAAGTTATATTAAACACATTATGCATATTACATATTTGCATTTAACAAAAAAAGCACATAACAAAAAAATGTGGCCTTGGTGTTAGAGCAATAGATATTAAATTAGCAAAATAAAAATATATTTTACCATTTCTTTTGGGACTAAAAATATGCATAGAAATTAAAATCAAAATCTATCATTCACAAAAAATATGAAATATTAGGCCTGTTGAACCATTGAATAATAACCTCTTAAAACAAGTAAAATTGTATCATTACTGTGTATTATTCACCCAAATCACCTAAAAAAATATATATATATATACACACACACACACTCATCACTTGTTCGAGTTGCAGCCTTATTTCAAAATCCAATACATTTTGTTTTTCATAATTTTGTTATATTATGCCTTCCTGTTTGCACTTATAATCCTTGAGATGCTTTTACAACTTGATAAAAGCCCACCTGTGGTAACTTTATTTGATTGGACGCGATTTGGAAAAGTGCACTCCTGTCTGTATATGGTCCTGCAGTAAACAATGCATGTCAAGCACAAACCAAGCCATGAAGTCCAAGCAATTGTCACCTCTTCACCTCTCAAGATGAGGGCAGGCACACATTTTTAGGTTTCAATTGCTCAGTTTGACCAGAAGTCCAGCTCTGGTTCTTTTTAAATTTCTTCTATTGAAAGTAAAAGAGACTATATGCTTCTGCAGAATTTTTTTTGTACCCTTCCCCATATCTGTGCATTGATATAATTCTTTCTCTGAGGTCTACACAATTCCTTGGACTTTATGGCTTGGATATTTGTATAAAACATCTAATGATCAGTAGAAACATGATCGTGTAATTTAACAAAATGTGGGAAGAGTGAAGAGCTGTTATAGTTTCTGGTTTCACTGTGTGTGTGCTGTTATAGTATTTGATTTTTTTCTGGATTTTTTACACATCAAGAGCACTCTTTACACCGCAATGGTACAACGAAAAACAGTGTGTGTGTGTGTGTATAAAAAGTAAAATATGTATATATATATATATATACATATATACATATATATATATATATATACATATATATATATATATATATATATACAAATAAAAATAATTAATTGTACTTTAATGTGACTAAAGTCCTAAGAGCCATTTTGGTAAACCATTATCACCTTATGTAATGTCCATAACAGTATATTTAATATTATGAATCGGTTACAAGCTTCATTTTTGTGTGCTATTTTCTCCATCTCCTGAAGCCCATGAACATGCTACAGCCATAACACAAAGTCACTATAAATGAAAATATCTGTGGAGAAAGAAAATAACACTGTTATAATAATTTTTTCAATCATTTTTTACAGCATTAGGTTAATAGTAGGATAGGTAAGGTAGGATAGTATGCAAATCACTGAATAATTCCAGACTAATCAGTCAATCAATGAAAATATACAGAAAAACCGCAATATTGGAAATATTATTTAAATTTCTAATATTGGTTTTCTTTTTTCATATACTTTAAAATATAAATTATTTCAGTTATGCAAAAATGAAATTTCATCTGCTATTACTCCAGTCTTCAGTGACTCAACATGACTGAAAAATCATAAATACTGTACAACCACTAGTAATATGCTTTAAAAGTACAGTTCACCCAAAAATAAAATTCTAGCATACAAACTTAAGGCATGATGCTAAAATGACTTTAAGGATGTACTTCTTCAAAGCTTTGACATATTGACACGTTGTGTGTGCCATTTTTATATATATATACAGTGGGGAAAATAAGTATTTGACACATCAGCATTTTTACCAGTAAGGCGATTTCTAAGTGGGCTATTGACACAAAATGCTGAGGAGTGAGGTGAGGTCAGGTGATTGACCGGGCCATTCAAGCAACTTGATTTTCTTTCTTTCTTTAAAACCACCTCATTGTTTACTTGGCCTTGTGTTTGGGAAATTATCTTGCTGAAATGTCCACCCTCTTCATTTTTTTTAGCTTTCTGGTGGATGGCAGCAGATTTTTATCCAGAATGTATATTTCTCCATTCATTCTGTCTTCATATTATTGAAGTCTGCCAGTAGCCCTTGCTGAAAAGCACCCCCAAACTTAACTGTTTGTATGGTGTTCTTGGGATGGTGGGCAGTGCCATTTCTTTGCCAAACATGCTGTGTAGAATGACCATACTATAGTCTCCCAATAATCCACAGGCTTCTCCAAATGCTGTTTCGCAAACTTTATCCAAGTCTCAACATGCTTTTTTGTTCAGCAATGGAGGCTTGTGTGGTGAGCGTGCAGGGATGCCATGGCGGTTCAGTGCATTGCTTATAGTTTCTTTGAAACGACAGTACCTGCTGATTCCATTTTCGGATAATGGCCACCACATTGCTCACAGGAATAGTGAGCATTCTGGAAACGCGCCTATAACCATTCACATCAAAATGATAAGATTACAAAGATCTTGAGAGAATTCTTTGCTTTTACCCATCATAAAGTCTTTCCTGTGTGCCTCCTGTGAAGCCTTTATAGACCATGAGTTAGGACTAAAGCAGCTGATATCAATTAGTACTGATACTTATTCCCTGTGTCATTCCACTTTATTTATTATGACTCAAGTTGTATATTTAAATGTTCTGATTTCTTTGTATGAATTCAATATTTGTAGCTTGATGGCTACATCTGGTGGAAATTTAGTGTCAATAACCTACTTAGAAATTCCCTTACTGATGAAAATGCTGATGTGTCAAATACTATATATATATATATATATATATATATATATATATATATATATATATATATATATATATATATATATACACAAGCTATGTCAATTAGTGTTGCGTTTCAATTGTGTGATTATTGCCATTTTTAAGTTTCATCAGTCACAGCTTCATGTTATTCATTTGTAGTGATTTCTGGTGCATTTGTCCATCATTTCCTGGGTCTCAATTGTGAAACAGACATTACAGTACATACAGTGCTCCATAATGCTCACATCGTGTCATTTTTATATAAAAAAAGAAAAATACTAAAGCTGTAACTTGAGTAGTTTGTCAGCAGACTACTTTTTAGTATTACTTGACTCATATTACTATTTTTCAGTACTTTTACTTGTTTTCAAGAAAATTGTTCCTTAAGTAACAATACTTTTACAATTTCTTAGTACTCTTAGTACTTAAAAGATTGGTGTTTGCATTTCCCTGTGTGCTTTTTTATTTATATTTATCTTGTTTTGTGAAAGATCTGTTGCACTGTATCATTATTTGTCTATTATCTGAGCATGAAACTTTTTGTGTTTTACAAAGTTGTATCCTTTTACATTTTTAGAAATTTCTTTATTTAAAAAAAAATATGTTTGATGCAGTTTCAACTATGTGCAAAATATTTTGTAAAATTGATGATGGAACAAAATGATTTCTCACAAGGAAAATACTTAATTTAAAAAATCTAACAATTTCAAGAAATAAATTCACAATTTGTAAGGTGAAAAGGCATTGTGTAGCTGTGTGTATACATCATGAGTTCAACTTTCATTTCATTTCATTTCAACTTTCAGTAGTGATTTGATAATTTGAGGAATAGTGATGTTCTTTCCTGGAAATCAATAGATTGTATTATAATGATATATTGTACAACTATTAGGACCATCAATGAGTTAGTATTTAATCTAAAAAATTACATTATTTGATCATTCATTAATCAAATTTATTATATTAATAATTATATAGAAGTATCATCTTTGGACATGCTGTATACTTGCATTTTAAATTAATGTTTAGTTTTTTTTCCAAAAACTCTTATTTTATATTCATCTTAAGAAAGAAAGTTACATGCATAAGGTGTAAAAGATAGATTTATGTTCCACTGTGCTGCATTTTAATTATTGTTACATTAAATAGATGTGTTTGCCATTGTGCCATTATATTTTGTTTTCCCCCTTTAATCAAAGTTTTGTATTTCTGTCAAAAAAATTGTTTATTTTTAAGCTATTTTACTTAGCATGTAGAATTCAGTGTTGAAACAAGAATCTCAATTAACACTTGAGTACAATTTATACTTGACGTAATAAGAAAAGAAAATCACTTTTCTTTAATCTTCATGATACAATATTTTGAAATAGCTGCATACATTCATTTTCACATCAGTGTGAATTATTATTGTTCTGCATATTTGCATATTTTTGCATATTTGTTTTACTAATTTAGTGTTTAGTGTGTTCTTTCTATATAACAAAAACCTTCAATTATTGAATCTGAAAATTGCAATAAATAAAAAACAAGGGAAATAAAAGGTAGTGTTAATAACTCACCGCAGCAGTCACATTAATGCTATATTCTCTATAGTCCAGAAATGTTATTATATTGCCACGGGGTCTGCGTATGCAGGTGCTGTTGGCATATGTACCGGCAGATGAAACTGTAGCTTCCAGCAAAAACGCACCAAAATAAAACAGCATAGCGATGAAATGGTAGAACATATCCTGTAAACAATGGGAGACAATTTAAGTTTATTATGTGTACAGATCATTAGATCAAAGGCTAGATTTTAGATAATACTGTTAGATTGTATTTCTAAATAAATAAATAAATTCACTCACTCACTCACTCATTAAATTTCCATAAGGACTGAACATCTCTAAGACGCCAAATATATCTATAAAATCTATACAATGAGGTTATTGCACTTTTTATTGCGCTTTTATTTATAACTGAACCTAGGTCAAAATATTTTTAAAATGCAAAATGGTCACACCAAACATTTATTTATTTTTCTATTTCTTTATATCATTCCTGAGAAACTTAATGATCATGAACTTACATACATTCTAAATCATACACATCTTAAAGCCATCCAGTATACATTTGTTTGACATCTCAAAGGAGACATATTGCAGACGAGAAAACAGCCTAAATAAATGCAGACGTCAAATAGATATTACGAGAATAATATTACGAGAATAATTTGTAATAATTGTAAAGTATTACAAAAATAAAGGTATAAAGAGTTTAAAGAGATTAATATTTAAAGAGATTAAAGTTATAGCCTAATATTTTGATATATACATTTGCATGCAACTGGCCTGGACTGGGAGACATTCACTTTTCAATTACTTTTTATTTATATATAACGCTTTTAACAACACAGATTGTATCAAAGCACTGAACAGTATAAAATAGAAGAATACAATGATAGGGATGTATGATGATTAATCAATTTGTTATTAATTTGTCTCTTTAATCAAATTCAGAGAAATTAAGTGTCCCCAACAAAGCAAGCCAGAGGTGACAGCGGCAAGGAACCTGTCACCAAGCCAGCAGAGGGAGCCCTTACCACTGGATGATCTGTGATCACTCCCTCTGCTGCTGCTTCCTGTTTGTGGCACTATAAATGCTGTAGCAGGCCCTCTCCTGCAGTTTGCATTGTTCGCCTGTACTATTGTTGTTCCCTAGTTTCCTTGTGTTTTCCGAGTTATTGATTCCTTGGTTTTGACCCTGCCTGTTTTTTGATACTCTGATTGTTTGCTGCCTGACCCAACCTCTGCCTGTTTTTGGATTCTGTTGTTGCCTTGCCTCTGATATTTCCGTTTGCTGTGTTTTGACGCCTGCCTGCTTTGACCATGCCTTTGTCCAATAAAAGTCTGCAAATGGATCCGCACGCCTCAGACCCTCATTCATGACAGAACCAAAACCTCATCCATACAGAATGGAGAAAAAAACCTTGGGAGAAACCAGGCTCAGTTGGGGCCAGTTCTCCTCTGGCCGGATGCCTAACACTTAACTTCCAGTTCCAGTTCATTCCAAAGTATCAGTTTTCTAAATCTGTCAGTTTTATAATGAAATACAAACAATATGTATATTATGGGCTAATGTTTTTTTATGCTCTTTAATATGGCATGACAATCGAACTATCGCTGTGTTCGCTGCATTTTCATTATAAATTAGGCTATACTGTTTTTCCATGCCATCTGATGTTCCTTCACTTTTATATCAATAAACTACTAGGTTTGTGCAATTAGGTGTGCTTGTAACTCCTAACTTTAATACTCTTTATTAACTCAAGGAACTTTGAATATTACTTTACAATCATTTGTTTTTTATGCTATTATGTTCACACAAACACTTAAAGCAACTACAGTTTTTAAATCCTGCATGCAACAAGCGCTCCTTTAAATGCATCCAAAATCTTACAAAGATCCGTTTTTATTACCAAACTATGTTTGATCAATTCTTCTTATAACATCAAGTCTTCTTATATCATCATGACATGCCTAAAATAAAATCTTTATAGAAATATTTCAAGCATAAACGTTAAACCTGGTCTATAATAATAAATGTGCGATATGTGCGGAGAGTGGAAGCTAAAGTGCGCTTTGTAGGAAAAGGAGGCTTGTTTTTTCAGTTAAAAACCCCACTAAAAGCATGTTTCCACTACTGGAATTTTGTTCTGGTCTTTGCTCTGGTCTCTATAAAAGCCTGTTCACCCCATTTTGAGGATTTTTTTAAGTATAATAATAATTATAGAATTGTAATAATCTTATAATTATGACATAGTTTCTCATTATATTGAGGGCATTCAAGTGGTCACCAACTACAAGACAACTCCACCTGTCTGTGATGGTGACGCCTCTACCAGATGCGCTGAATGACTTCTATGCACTTTTGAGGCACAGAATCAAACAATGGTGAGGAAGTCCACCCCTCATACCAATGACCATTCAAGGGTACTCTGCTTCACCCCAGCTGACGTGAGGAAAACACTTTATAGAGTTAACCCACGGAAGTCTGCTGGACCGACAACATTCCAGGCAGAGTACTAAAGGAGTGTGCAGAGCAGCTAGCGGATGTCTTCACTGATATCTTCAATATCTCTCTGAGCAGCTCTGTCATTCCAACGTGCCTCAAAACAACAACAATCGTCCCGGTGCCTAAGAAGTCTGTGGTTTGTGCCTCAATGACTATCATCATGAGGCTTGTCATGAGGCACATCAAGTTACAGCTACCACCTTCACTTGACCCATTACAGTTTGCGTATCGTCCAAACCGCTCTACGGACGATGCTATCACCACAACCCTCCATCTCGCCCTCTCACATCTGGACTCAAAGGGAAACTACGTCCGAATGCTGTTCATTGACTTCAGCTCAGCATTCAACACCATCATCCCTCAGCAACTGATAGAGAAGCTAAGCCTGCTGGGCCTGAACACCTCTCTCTGCAACTGGATCCTGGACTTTCTGACAGGCAGACCTCAGTCAGTCCGGATCGGGAACAGCATGTCTAGCACCACCACACTGAACACTGGAGCTCCTCAGGGCTGTGTGCTCAGTCCACTGCTGTTCACTTTGCTGACTCACGACTGTGCAGCGATGCACAGCTCAAATCACATCATCAAGTTCGCTGATGACATGACTGTGGTGGATCTCATCAGCAAGAACGACGATTTAGCATACAGAGATGAGGTGCAGCAGCTCACAACTTGGTATAGAGCCAACAATCTATCTCTGAACGTCGACAAGACAAAGGAGATGATTGTTGACTTCAAGCGAGCAAACAGTGACCATTCTCCACTGTCCATCGACGGGTCCAAGGTGGAGACCGTCAAGAGCACCAAATTCATTGGTGTTCATCTGGCGGATAACTTCACCTGGTCACTCAACACCAGCTCCATCACCAAGAAAGCCCAGCAGCGCCTCTACTTCTTGAGGAGACTGAGGAAAGCTCATCTCCCTCCACCTATCCTGACTATGTTCTATAGGGGGACATCCTTTGCAGCTGCATCACTGCCTGGTTTGGGAATTGCACCATATCGGATCGCACAACCCTCCAAAGGATAGTGAAGACAGCTGAAAAGATCATTGGCGTCTCTCTGCCCTCTCTCACGGACATCTACACCACACGCTGCATTCGCAAAGCCCACAATATAGTACAGGACCCCACACATCCCTCACACACATTATTCATCCTCCTTCCATCTGGAAAAAGGTACGGGAGCAGTCGGGCCCTCACAACCAGACTGCTGAACAGTTTCTTCCCACAAGCCATCAGACTCCTCAATAACCACACCTGAATGGCCTTCCTGTCCCATAAGCATTCTTGCACGTCATATTTATTGTTGTGCACCTCATATTTATTGTTGTTTGTATTTTGTGTTCTTGCACTAATTATGTTTTTGCCTTGCACTAATTTTTGTCTTATGTTTGCACTAGTTTGCACACTGGGTTTGCACTCTACTCCCTTGCTGTTTGCACTAGTCCGCACACTTTGCACTTTATGTGGCTAAGACACTGTCTTAGCTCAATATGTGAAGTTCTTTTGTATTGTGTTGTAAGTGTGACTCCATGTAGCACCAGGTCCTGGAGAAACGTTGTCTCATTTCACTATGTACTGCACAGCTATATGTAGTTGAAATGACAATAAAAGCCACTTGACTTGACACTTGACTTGATATATATATATATATATATATGTATATGTATATGTATATGTATATGTATGTGACGTGGGTAAAGAAACACACGGCAATGAGAGTTTGATAAATACCCCCAGGGTGAAGGGTGAATTAATAAAGAAACAGTGAATAATACAGGTGCTGGTCAGTGTACAAATGGTGCAAGGTGCTGAGGCGCTCTCTCTTTCCTCTTTATCAGTTTATCAGTTTCAGAGAGGGGTACCTGCCAGTATCCCTTTGTTAGGTCTAACATCGAGATATACCAGGTCCTTCCCAATCGGTCCAGCGACTCATCCACGCGTGGCATGGTGTATCCATCAAATCTGTGTATCAAACCCAGTCACCAAAATGCTGTTAAACCGTGAACATGTCCACTACACTTTAGGACCTATTCAACTTCAAGTTGGTTTATTTCATACAGAAGACATTCATCTACTGTTTGTGGAGAACTCACTGGCTGATGTCTTCCTAGGGGTGTCACGGTTCATGGATTCATTGTCTCATCTTGTGTGTCTGTTTGTTATGTGCTGAGTGTTTGGGTGTGTCTGAGCTTGATTGCGATCTGATCAGCCCCAGCTGTGGCTCATTATTTGGGCTATTTAAGACCAGCTAACGGCGCTCTCATTGTCAGATCCTCACCGTTGTCCTGAGTTCCTGTCTTGATGTTGCTCTGTTTGTCGGTCTTCTGGATTGTTCCTGACTACAGAAGATTCCGCTTGGATTGGCTGTCCACTGCGCCCCGGCACCCACTTTCTCCGTACTCACGCTGCAACGAGCTCCACCGTCATCAGTGACTTTCTCTCTTGTTTATCGCCTAATAAACTGTTGTTAACCACAATTGAATCCTTCTCTTGATTCCCGTGACAAGGGGGCCCATTTTGTACATAGCATGATCTCGCGCTCTCTTGGAAAACTGGGGAAATCCTAAAGTGGGGAACCTGTTTACCTGATTGCTTTCCTTTACTCTGAGTCATTCTTCCAATGCAAGATTTATCAGTTCACACACACCTCCATCAGTTCACACAACTACACAACTGCTAGTCCCCTGGACAAGCAGCCAGTTGTTCTGCCCCAAAAAAGCCTCTCAGTTACCACCAAACTGTGCCACTCCCATCACAGGCCTCCTCAAGCCCAAGTCCTGGACCCTGGAAGCCACTGAAGCCTTGGACACACTTAAACAGACCTTCACTCAAGCACCTATCCTGAGCTACCATTCGTAGTTATTCGGGCCATTTTATCTCAACAGTAGGGGCAACCATCACGACTCCATCCATGTGTGTACTACTCCAGGAACCTCAGCTGGTAAAAATTAATTTCATATCATCCAGGTCCAAGGAATGTGAAAGTTGATGCACTGTATGCAAATCTCTATGCTCCAGAGGAAGATACAGAGGAATCTGAGAGCATTCTTGCATCTCAAGTTATTGTCAGTACCATTGAGTAGGAAACCCCCTCCAGCTGCCTCCAGCACTGCTTCAGCCAATCCACCGGGCTGTCCCCGGAACCTCCGGTATGTACCATGATCCCAAAGCAGTCCTTTTATTCACTTGGCTTCTGGTTTCCTAAGATAGCAAGGGATATGAGAAGGTTAATGCAGGGGTATGAGACACCTGCCTTCTGGTAAACTCCTCCCCCTACCAGTTCTAAATCGCCCCTGGTCACACCTAGGAATGACAGACCTACCTCCCTTAGATGGTAACACATGCATCCATGTTGTAGTAGATTGTTTCTCTAAATTCTGTCATCTTCTGCCACTCCAGGGTCTTTCCTCTGCCATGGAAACCGCAGAGCTGCTATTAAGCTATTATGGACTCCCTGAAGACATAGTCTGTGGAAGTCTGTTACTGTACTCACTCCCTTCCAGAACATGCTCAGCTTTTAGCCTGCACTGTTCCCCTGATCCGGCGAACCCTTTGATGTTCCTGCTGTAGACCACCGGTTCCAAGGGGGCGAGAGGGACCATCTGCAGCGGAGGAGAAGGAGACATTTTTTTAATTTGGTGAATAGCTTCTCTGACATGTTTAACATAAGGCCTAATTGATGGATTGCTGCACAATTGGTTGTCCTTCTGTAAGGGTCTTCTCTCTTCTCAGAAGAATGCTGGAGCTCAGACAGAGTGACCATCGGGTTATTGATCATCTCCTCCTCCTTCTTCCCAATCACTCAGCTTAGATGGCTGGCCAGCTTTAGGAAGAGTCCTGGTGGTTCCAAACATCTTCCACTTATAGATTATAGAAGCCACTGTGCTCATTGGAACTTTCAGAACAGCAGAAATCTTTCTGTAACCTTCCCCCAGCCTTGTGCCTCGAGAATGTCATAATGACAATGTCATAATGACAATGTGAAAAAGTAAATTTATTAAAATAAAAACCTGAAAAATCATATGTGCATAAGTATTCACAGCGTTTGCCGTGAAGCTCTAAATTGAGCTCAATTATATTCTGTTTCCACTGATCAGTCTTGAGATGTTTCCGCAGCTTAACTGGAGTTCACCTGTAGTAAATTCAGTTGATTGGACATGATTTCAAAAGGCATACACCGGTCCCAGGGTTGACAGTTCATGTCAATGCACAAACCAAGCATGAAGACAAGGGAATTGTCTGTAGACCTCAGAGACAGGATTGTCTCGAGGCACAAGCCTGGGAAAGGTTACCGTCGCTTTCCATCCAACCTGATAGTGCTTGTGAGGTACTGCAAAGAGGGTTGGGCAAAAATTCCCAAAGACAGTTGTGCCAAGCTTGTGGCACATCTTTTTTAAGCTTTTGTAAATCTTATTTACTCTTGTCCTTACAGTTTATTGACCTAACTTCAGTTTTAGATCAATCAAGACCAGGGCTGGGAAGATTACTTTTGCTTTTTTCGTTACACATTGCAAAATACATGTTTTAAAAAGTATTTTGTTAATAGTTAACTAGTTAACTATTTTTGTAAGTTCAGTGAGGACTATTCTGCCTTAAAACCTTTTTTACAAATGAGATCTAGGCTGTTATCTTTTAAACAGAAAAGGAAAAACACAACACAAAAGGATACAGAACATAAAAATATTTATTTCAACATATTAATGAATATAAAACAATTTAACAAAATAAAAAAAATAACTTAGCCTTTAAATCTCATTTGTAAAGCTTTGCAATGCATGAATAGTTCTCATGATAAGACGAGGCTAAGAGGTGATACATAAAAGCATAAATAAGCATAAAACAATATACAATACACAAGAACAACAACAAAAAAATTATTATCAGTTGGTTGCCAGGGAACCTTGGGCCTGTTCTGGCTTTTGGAGACCCATAGCGCTTTCATTTGCTCTTTCATTAGCCCCATGGTTGAATAAAGGGGTATTAGGGATTTTCTATTAAGTACAACAAATAGTGTCTGACTGGTCAAAATGCTACATTCGAACATTGTTGTATCGTCCAATAGGCAACAGCAGACAACATCGATGTTGCAGAACAATCAGACATGCACCTGCCACTCATGGATGGAGGGCAGTGGTGGCTTTGGGTTGTTAGTTGCCTCCGGGCAAAGTTGTTTGTGCCATGTTGTATGCTGTCCGGTGGTGTGCTGTGGTGGTATAAGCTGTAGCAAGGTGCAGATCTGGCTCTGCAGGTCTGCAGCTGGTCTGGCTCAAATGGTTGTTAGCCAGTAGACTATCCTTGGTACACGTGGCATGGAACAGCTGGGCTAGACTCTCACTGGTGAGAGTGCAGGTGGTTCCAGGGGTCACGGAAAACGTCATGGAGGTTTGTAGTGTGAAGAGAGTTTCAGACTGACCTAGTGATGATGGCAAGAGGGCATCAGGTGGTTGTTTGGCCTCTGTGTAGCTCGAACATCCCTGGATGTTAAGCTAGCTCGAGTCATGTTGGTAGAAGTTACATCATACATTGTTGTCTGGCTGCTTCTCGTTTGTGACCTCTGAGTGTCACTCTACAGGCTGCTTCAGAATACACCTGAATAAATGCTTTTTCTTCTGCAGCTGTAGAGGTTTTCAGGAAGTTGACTTGTCAAGTGTCAGGTAAAGGCTATGGCTCCCTTGTGTTTGTGGGTGAGAGTGCTCTGCTCTGCTGGCTCTGTGATGTGCAGCAGGGTGCCTTTTTACTGTTGCAGATTTGCTGAGTCAGGGTCTGGCTGCATGCAGATGGTCTTCCAAGGCCTTAGCTCTAGTGTCTCTCGCTAAGTTATGCATGCGCTGTTTTTAACAGTGACTTTGTGTGAAACAGTTCAGGGGTTTTCAAGCTGGCTAGGCATCAGGAATCCACTTGTTTTGCACTGTTGCAGGGCGTTGGCTACTTTAGGTTGAAGGATGTCCATCACAGCACTCTATTGGGTTTCCAGGTGGTCCTGGTGAGGTTGTAGGACTGGATGTTTGTAGACTGTCTGGGACACACTGGCACACTTGAGGAAACACCAGGGAGAGAGCAGAAGACTAATGCAAGCACATATAGAGGTGTTAAACTATCTGTATGGGAAATGGCCCTGTAGGCTATGTAAGGTGTGAATAACTACAGGTGAATTTCTAAGTGAGCTACTGACACAAAATTTCCATCAGTTGTAGCCATAAAGCCAAATATTAAATTCATACAAAGAAATCAGAACATTTAAGTATACAAGTTGAGTCATAATAAATACAGTGAAAAGACACAGGGAATAAGTATTGAACACGCTTTTATTTAATACTTTGTAGAAAAGCCTTTGTTGATGATTACAACTTCTGGACACCTTTTGTATGGAGAGACCAGTCATCTGCATTGCTCAGGAGTGATTCTGGCCTATTTTTCCACATAAACAGTCTTTAAATCTTAACATGAACTTTCCTTGGGTCTCTTTGATCTTCAGTTCTCTCCATAGATTTTCTATGATTTAGGTCAGGTGATTGACCGGGCCATTAAAGCCACTTGAATTTCTTTCTTTAAAACCACTTCATTGTTTCCTTGGCCTTGTGTTTGGGAAAATTATCTTGCCTAAATATCCACCCTCTTTTCATTGTCAGCTTTCTGGTAGATGGCAGCAGAGTTTTATCCAGAATGTCCCGCACATTTCTCCATTCATCCTGCCTTCAACAATATGAAGTCTGCCAATACCCCTTTGCTGAAAAAGTACCCCCAAACTGAACTGTTGGTGTGTTGTTCTTGGGTAGTAGTGGGCAGTGCCATTTCTTCTCCAAACATGGTGTGTAGAATGACTGCCAAAAGTTCAATATTGCAATATCTGACCATACTACAGTCTCCCAGTAATCCACAGGCTTCTCCAAATGCTGTTTCAAAAACTTTATCCAAGTCTCAACATGCTTTTTGTTCAGCAATGGAGTCCTGTGTGGTGAGCGTGCATGGATGCCATGGCAGTTCAGCACATTGCTTATAGTTTTCTTTAAAACAACAGTACCTGTTGATGCAAGGTCTTCCTGAAGTTCTGCCCAGTGGCTCTTGGCTCTTGGAGAACTCTCCAGATTATTCTTCTCCTCGGACATGGATCTTATGTGGAGCACCTGATCGTGGCTTGGTTTATGGTGAACTGATGCTCTTTCTACTTCCTTATAATTGTCCCCACAGTGCTCACAGGAACATTCAGCATTCTGGAAATGCACCTATAACCATTCTCATCAAAATGATAAGATTAAAAAGATCTTGAGAAAATTTTTTGCTTTTACCCATCATATAGTCATTCCTGTATGACTCCTGGGTAATGAGAAAGCCTTTATAGGCCATCAAATAGGACTAAAGCAGCTGATATCAATTAGTACTGATAGGGGCAGAGTTTCTCTTTCAAAACTGACATATTTCAGGTAATCTCATGGCTTTCTATGCAATCTTCATGTGTTCAATTCTTATTCCTGTGTCATTTCACTTTATTTAATATAACTCAACTTGTATATACTTAAATGTTCTGATTTCTTTCTATCAATTCAATATGTGGTGTGATGACTACATCTGGTGGAAATTTTGTGTCAATAGCCTACTTACAAATCCCTTACTGATAAAAAAATGCTGATGTGTCAAATACTTATTTTTTCCCTGCTGTCGTTAGGGGCAGGTATGATGAGGTATGATGCTAAGACCACAAGGATATGGTTTAAGTAAATTTTAATTCTGTCAGCAGAGGTTACTTAAACTTAAATAAAATCAGAAAAGACTGAATGAAAAGAATAGAAAGGGCTTTTCTTATTTAGCTTAAGCTAGAAGATATACAGTGGTCAGGGGAGTGTCATAAAACCTAGCAGTCTGTTAGCAAAGCTTGCAGGGAATGCATCACACACCTAAAGGTGTTTGGAAGTGTTTCTGCTAGGGAGTAAGGAGGCTACTAATCACCTGTACAGCTCATTAAAAAGACAGCTACTGCTAGGACTGCTATTTTACTATAACAAGAGGGAAGACAGTGAATTTACATTAACTAAAGTAAGGTACAGTAATCACTTTGGTATTGAAAAAAACCTTTCGGATGTAACCGTAATTTGATTACCACCCATTTAAAATGTAACTATAACATAATACAGTTATTTTGTTATTTTATATTTTGTATTGTAAGTGCATAACAACGTTACATTTAGTTTATTACTCCCAGTCCTATTCATGACAAACCAAACCTCATGTGGGACGCGACTTGTTTGATAGTAAGCAACTTGATTTTCAGTCGCATGACTAATTGGTTCAACTGATGCAGATCTAAAATAGGATGCAACTGTTAGCCTCATCGAGACAGACAAAGCATCACATCTCAAAACCAGCCCAAAAGATAGAAAAATTTAATATGATTGACCATTCTGAGAATCCTAATGCCTCTGTGCTGAAAATACCTGCCACTTCGCTTGCACCTCGTAAAAAAATGACAGGAAAGGGTGATTCAGAGGACCAGCCCTTGTCTGGAAAAAACTATGGTCTGAGACCATAAGGGACCAGATGTGGAAAAATCGATCTCAACAGCATGACAGCACATCCTGTTGCTTGCAAAAAGTGGGCACAGGTTGTAGGTTGTGGGTTTACAAATAATTTCCTATAGGCCTCCTATATGTTTATTGTGTATTAAATCATCCTATTTTTCATCTATGCATAACTATTTTTGTTAGATAAAGTTGTAATAAGTGCACGATATTTGAAGTTTGGTATTGAATGAAAGCTTGTGACATTTGCTCATTTTCGTCTGGATAAACAATGGGTCTATGGAACAACGATAACATGCTCAAAACCTATGATCTGAGACCATACAGAATGTTCATCTATGCATAACCCTTTTTGATAGATAAAGTTATAGATAGATAAAGTAATAAGTGCAAGATATTTGAAGTTTGGTGTTGAATGAAAGCTTGACATTTGCTATTTCATGGTGTGAATAAATGTTTCCTATTGTATGGATGTTACAGAAGATTATAAAGTTGCAGTGACACACAAGTGTGATACATGTTGGGCTGATTACTGAGTAGTCATGTTTTAGTACAGAATAGTGCAATAAAATTGTATTTTATTATAAAGAATTGTCTTGTGTGTTGTGTATTGTAAAGTCGAACTTTTCAAAGACCAATGCTACATTGCTCAGAATCAGGAAAGGAATAAATACCAGATTTTGTATTATTTTTTTGTTAATCATTAAATAAACAGAATTGTTTATTGTGTATTGACATAGACCCAAAGCGCTTTTGTCCTCAACCACCACCAGTGTGCAGCCTCCACTGATGATGTGACAGCAGCCACAGGACAGGTGGAGAGGAGAGAGCCATTCTAGTGGATGGGGATTATTGATTAGGCCAGTAGAGTGAATTTGGCCAGGACACTGGGGTTACTTTCTTTACGGTATGAAAGTCATGGCATTTTTAATGACCCCCAGAGAGTCAGGACCTTGGTTTAACATCTCTCATCTAAATGATGGTGCTCTTCAACAGTATAATGTCCTCATCACTATACTGGGGTGTTAGGAGCCACACAGACCCACACAGTTGTAACAAAGATGTTTAGAATATGGTTAAAAGTGACCTTCATGATAAAAAAGTAAATATCTGTTAATTTATAAAATGATCTTGAACAAGTGAAAACCCTCTAACCTGTCTAAAACAAAACTTCAAAAACTATATTGCAAGCACTGGTATTTCCTGTTCTACCAACCCGGTGACCTTGAGCAAGCTGCTTAACCATAAACTGTACTTGAGTTGACTCTCCTTAGTGTTAAAAAAAAAAATGTACATTAAAGTATTCACTATGAATGTGCTAAAAATAGTTTTAGCACTGTGCATTTCCATTTGTAAAGTTATACACACTTTTACCATGAAATTCCAGTCAGTGTTAATTTTGTCAGCCAGGCCCAGCAGAAACAGGGCAAGGTATAAAGATGAACAGATGAACATGGTTACTGACACAAACATCACCCATCCCTGCAACAAAGGCACAGACACATTCATCGACGCCACTAATATCCACACCAACCCTCCAAACACCTAAATAAAAAGAAGTATATTAAAGAAGTCACTGCATTTAATATATAGCATATTAGAAAACATAATACTCAAAGAGTATTACAATTACAAACAATTATTAGATATTTTCAGCATTATAATGAGAGCAAAGTCATTTAGTTATTTGGCCTAATGCAGCCTGCAACCCACTAAACACCACACAGTTTGCTGGATAGGTAAGATACATTTTTCTGAATTCAAAGACCTTAAAATGTCTTAATATTTTTATGTATGGCATAATAAACTTATACTATATTAACAATACTATATTCTTTCAGAGTCTCAGAAATATGAGTCATACTGTATACTTATTATTATGACTTATGTAAGAAACCAAGGTGTATACTGTACTGCCATAATCCATTCAAAGAGACATCTTTTGTTTTATAGAGAGTTGCTGAAGTAAGCTTTGGAAGAGTTATGAACAATCTTGCCTACGATTTCAAACAAATCAGGGCCCCTGAGATATGTTCTCAATATTTCATTCCAAGGGGTAAAGAAATAGCTGGTGCTGGAAAAGAGGTAGTGGTGCAGGGTTCTGTGTTTCAGCCATCCCCATTCGCTTGACAAATACAGGCTGAACAAAGGACTAACGTGATTGGCGTCCTGCTGGAATCAAGTATCAGAACAGGTCTGACAGGTGTGTGGCCACTCCCATCTTGTTAGGTCATTTTCCGCTCTCCCACAGTTGAACTCAAACAACTGTGTCTAAGGTACTCAGTCTCATTTACTCTGAATATTCATTTACTATTTTACTTTGACTTTATTATTTAAAATGTGCTTCTTGTTTTTAGTTTAGTTTTAGTTTCTTAGTTTTCCTTTTGTCTACAATACAATTTATTTTATTTTCTTCCGCTTGGACTGTTTCATAACTTTTAGTTAATACCAACACACATGTGCATAGGTTCAACATTAACACATGTGCATATAGGTTCAACATACTTAAACTTGTTTTAATAATTCAAAATTAATAACATGAATAAAATCCGCAAAGATAGAACAACTCATTGTTTGATTTTATTTTATTGTAATTACTGAATGCCATGCATACTACGCTGAATCACATGAATGTATTACATGAAGTAAAGTATATTGAAAGGGTAAGAGTTTGAAATGGTATTTGTCAACAATGCACAAATTTACTATCTATAAATGCAAAGTGAAGTGCACAGGCTTTTCATTAAACATTGCTCAGATTAGTTCGATGCTGAGGATTACTGTGGCCTCCATGCATTAATAAGGAACAGCTTGATTAAGATTGTGCCATTTACAACTGGGTTATAAAAAGTGCTTTGACATGGACAAGGTCATGACACAGATAGCAAGCATGCTAGTCTAAAAGTTAATCTGTTAAAAGTTAGTGTCAACCATACATAGACAATGCATACATAGTGTATAGCAAAGTTTGGCAACTATGTACATTTTAAATGATTTTCCATTATAAAACATTACATCTGACACATGATTTCAGTTAAATATATCATATAGAGACAAACACAGTGATATTTAAAGTGATATAAAGTTTATATGATTTATGAAAGTGTAAAAGAATTATTTAAACAGAATTAGCTATGTGCATAAATTTAGGCACTTGCACTAAATATTAGAACTCAAATTGGTTTGGTAACCTCAGTGACCTTGACCTTCATACAGGTGAATCCAATCATGAGAAAGAATTTAAAAGGAGGCCAATTGTAAGTGTTTCTCCTCTTTGCATCTTCTCTGTGTGGCACATAGTTTCAAACAACTCGATGACCTGAAACAATGATTGTTGAACATCATGGTTTAGGGAAGATACAAAAGCTGTCTCAAAAATTTAAGCCTTATTTTAACCAGAGAAGATGTGAGCAATTAAATGGAAATGGAATTGGAATTGAAAGACCAGAGGCACAGTTCTAATTAAGGCCTGAAGTGGCAGACCACAAAAATCTCAGATAAGCAGATGCAGGATGGTGTGAACAGTCAGAAAGTCAACCCACAGACCAGCCCCAAATACCCAAATCATCATCTTGCTGTAGATGGTGTCACCAGGTATCGCTCAACTGGTAATGCACTTACACAAGGAGATGCTGTATGACTCCAGTAATGTGAAAAGCCTTTTCTCTCTGCACATGCCACAAACGGTGTCGCTTGGAGGTATGCTAAAGTTATTATTTGGACAAGACAGCTTCATTTAGGAATACAAAAGGTGGACTGGATGAAACTAAATAGAGGTATTTGGGCAAAAAAATGTATGTTATGCATGGTGAAAAACACGCATTCCAAGAAAAAATGACCATCTCAAACTCAGACCTGAATATTATCTGAGACCTTCCTGCCAGAATCCAGACTTAATTGAAGCTATAGAAAGTGTTTAGAGGCTGTTATTTCTGCAAAAGGAGGATGCACAAAACATTGAGTTATTTTTTCTCTCTAAAGTTGAAATTTATACAATTATTTAAATACACTTTAAACACTTTACATAAATCATATAAACTTTATTTCAATTTCTCTGTTTGTCTCCTATATGATATATTTAACTGAAATTTCTGTCCAGATAAACAATGATTTATAAAGAAAATCATGAAATTTAGGTGCCTAAACTTTGCTATAGCACTGTATGTACTCTGAAATTATATTTAATTAGAAATAAATCGAAGAAGCCCTGAAAGACCCAGACATGGCTGTCTGATAATTTCGGTCTTCTCCCGAGAAGCTGAGGAAGTGTCTGGGGAGAGGGAAATCTGGGGAGAGGAAGACTTCACCTCCACTTCACTCCGGCGCCCGGATAAGCGGGAGAAATTAGATGGATGATGAAAATAACCATTCAGCAGTTTCAGCTATTGTACTTGGTTTATTTGTTGCCTAAATGTTGCTCACAAAAATACACCACAAAGTTCCTACTATTAATTCCTCAATTTATAAATGTTGATAAATCATAAATAAACAGACAAAATCTTTTTTTACAGGGCTTCCGTAATGTAGATCTAAGATTTATCATTATTATCTGATATAGCGAGAAGTTCGCTATCTAGTTGTAAGAGAACGTAGGGCCTCGTGGTCATTAAACTATCATTAAACCGAAGTTTGAAGTACTTTCATTTTTTGACAAATCATTAGCAGGTAATGTGTACGCACATTTAACATGCTCGGTGTTCCGCATTACTAAGTCGCACACAGTCGCCTTTACCACAAGCCTGCCTCTGTAGCATCAGACCGTCGTATTTAACAGATCGTTATCAAGAAGGCGTGTGGCCCACTCCCTCTGGCACCAGTTTACACATGAGTAAGATCAGTTTCTCTCTCGATATAGTCAGCCAGCAGAGCACACCCGTGTTTCAAGATAAGCAGCTTCATTGGTGCAGTTTTCGGCGACCTCCGATACTCCGTTCATAAACAAAGATGTTCCAGTTTCCCCGACACGCAGAACCACTTTACTAGTGGCCCTCGACAAAACAAGGGCACTGCTGACGTTTCGGTAAAACATTTCGTGTCTTTCAAACACTCGTTCATATTTTCACGAAATAATTGAGCGGGTGAATATAGTATGATGCCTGTGTTCCTCGCCGTCGTTACCACGAGTTGGCGTCACGATCAAGCTCGTTGGTCCCTTGGCGACAAGAAAATGCCGTCGCAAATTTCGCAAGTGGTTGTTCATCCGCCTTCTTCATCACACGCCAGGTTACAGGCGTGTTCATCAGATTTTTGCGCTGAGCTTGACGTCTGATGATCATTGTGCCTCTAGTTGTTGCAGAAGAAGAAATGAAACAGAAGCTGCTCTGGTATGCTGACAATACGATCAGGACGGACATGTCCTCCGCAATATCGCTGATAGCTGGGGACCAGGTGAAGTCACACCTGCAAACATTTTATACTATTCTGATTTGGGAGGGAATTACAGATTTAGTTGTCTCACTCTCACTCTCATTGATGCTTTTCTTTATGTGCAGAGCCAATAAGAGCTCCAAGTGTGCAATCTCAGTCCGTAGCCAACATACCTTCTCTATCAATGATGGTTACATTACATAACTCAGAATATTTTGTAGTCTTAAAGTGTCTAGCTTCAGTTTTCTGTAGTATGTAAACACAGCATACATTCTGGTCAGTCCTCACAGTTTATTCTATCTAATGAGATGTTCGATTCAGACCTGCTAAACGCCGACATAAAAACATTTAATTGCCCACATGTTACACTGCAACATTATGCAGCCAATGCATGCAAAAGAGAAGGCGTGAGTTTTTCAGTAACACATGTTATCTCAGCCACTAGGAGATGTGGCCAGCAATGTAAAACACTTACTTGCCTTTCAAATGCAGTTAGGAATCATGCTAAGACCAGTTTACTATAGAACAGCACAATATGAATGTTAACGTGCTCAGTGTTCGGTTGTGTTTCATAAATGTAAAGCAAAGCTGGCTCAGCACGTTAGTTTCTTTATGTTACAAGTTGACTTTTAGCTGCTATTTATTTGGCACTTATTGGGTTATTGTAAAAAGAATATACCTTTATTTGTAATGAAACAACACAAGGTGCTGAATTTTCAGAGATAAAAATATGTTTTATTAACTCAGAGGATTATTTAGGCCTAATTTTTGTAAAATAGCCATAGCAGACAATTTTTCTAGTTACCCCAATAAAGCACGCTAGTATAAATCTCCAGTATACTGTTTTTTAACAGTACTTAACTTAGTGTAAAAATGAATTACTGCAACATTTACTTCATAATAATGCCTCTTTTTATTAACATACAGTCACAAATCTGAATGAGTCATCTAATAGAGAAATATGATTCTGCTTATTTCACTAATAGTTCATACATTAGTGTGACAGTAAATACTTACGCAAAGAGATATCAGATAAACAATTGTAAATACGTATTTTTTTAGATGGTTATTGTATTTTTGTCAGCCTGAAATTTTAACACACAAAATTAGAATAGTAAAATACTATGGGGCAACAAAAAGCCTTTACAGCAATATTTATTATAAATAGTCAGCACTGCAATTAGAAGGGGGTCATCATGCCATAATTTAAAGAGTAATGAGTTTAACAGAATAAGGGTTTAAAACAACTATTATTTGGCATCAAAAATGAAACAATACTTGGGGCCAAATATTCAAAGTCACTCACAATGAGTTAGCAAAGATGTTGATGATATACTGCAAAGACATATTCAGAATACCTTTGTGAATGTTACTTAGGTCATGATACAGCAGAGCGCCATACTTATTCTTTAACAAAGATTGCCTATTTCTGTTTAGCTAAGTTATTATTTTCATTGCGTTCATCATTTTTTCATTTTATTATCGTAATGCATAGTATGATGCAGTTCGAGTAATGGTAGACATACATCTCGGTAAACAGTGCAATTAATAAAATGGAATATGATTAAATATTTTGTTTCCTTTTTTCTTGTTTTTTTAGCTGTTAGCAAGATGTTGTATCTTCACTGAAGAAAAAAATAGACTGGTAGACGAATCTTCGTGGGGCATTACAATGCAAAATGCTTACGTGAATATAATGTAGGGCCATCACCCGACTTAGCTTTATTAACATTTCATTTATTGTTTTCATGTCTTATAATTATAATCAGATTTGATATGAGAATAAAGTTACTTTATATGATTTGACCTGTGTAAGAGGTGAGTGAGAGAGTCTTTGACAGGTCATCACACTGCATCAAAATCAGCCATAATTGGGATGATTAAAAGGGGGAAGAGGAGTTTATTTTAGAAAATGTGTTTTTTGTCTTTAGCATAACATATTTCTGTTAGAAGTATATTAAAATAAAGATCATGATCATACCTTTAACATATATGCCTTCAAACTGTTTCTGAATGTGTAACTCATTTGGGGCAGCAGAGTATTGTTACACTGCAAAATAATGTGATTGTTAACATAGCAAAAGAAGCTTATTTAAATATGTTTCAATACTACACATCATATTCTTCAATTAACAAAGTCACTGTAAAAATTACAGCAACACACTAGCAGTGCAATTTTTTGTGGTGCACAACACTAGGTCACTCAATCTGTTACCTTCAATATCTTTGAGAAAAGGGCAGCAGTCAGACTCCAATACTGCAGCAACACTGCCAACAGCCTGTTATTACAATGTTCATTTGAGCGCCTTCTAATGCCTTTTCAACCATAAGCATGAAAGACCATGTCAGGGATGCTAAATGCAGCTCAAAGTAATAATGATAAAATTACTGGCAACCGGGTTCGATAACACGACGGTGCTGAATACTCCTTCATTTGAAAGAGTTTGATTATAATGTTCCTCGGTCATCATACCTTTCTCTCAATCACCACAGAAAGCTCTTCTTTAAATAAACAGAGACATTCATTAGGCTGTCGAGTTGTCGCCAGCTCTATGCAGTTATCTTGGCAGTTGTATATGCTTTTTCAGCTGAAGATAGATCACCAGCAATATCGCCTTCTTTCAGTTGCGCTTCGATATCTATGGACGCTGGTTATTACATGTTGAGATTTACGCAAGATTTCCTTGAAGTTATAAGAATTACGAAGTTGCTCATTAAATTTCAGTGTGTATGTAAATAAATTACAAGCTATAAGTCAAAAGAGACAAAAGAACATAAAATTGTCCTCCAAAGAAATCCATGCCAAGTGACAATCTCTGCTCATGCTTGTACTTTGACCATTTACAGTATTGTCAGGCACACACAGACTTTGGTTGTTAATTAGATGATTTCTTCCGATTTCAGTAGTGGCTGCAGATGTTTACTGTTGCGATTTTAATATTCATGTTGTATCCAAGATGCAATAGACAAGTTATTCTTAGACATTCTGAATTATATTGTTGATTTGCATTGTCGTCTGGTCTCATTGTTTAGAAACAAGGTTTCAGATTTAATACTGTCGTTACGGATACACTGTGGAAATTGCAGTGGTCTATGATTTGTTTCAATCATCATTTAGTCTTGCTTGAATAGCATAGCAGGCAAAAACGAAACTTCGCATTCTGTTAGTAGTATGTAGTAGTAGTCCATCTGTTCACCAGAAACAAAGCACTTTTAAGTGTCTTTCTGATTTGCAAGCACGTGAAAACCCTGAAGACAGTGGGTCAGAGTCAGCCTCTGTGCTGGGCACACCATGGGATGCACCCTTCAGTCAATAACAGTCTTCACAATTAGGTGAGAGTAACGATGAGTGCCTCCCTCAGCCAGTAGCAGCTGACATCATAGCTTCGGATTTTGGGATCACAGCCACAGCTGAGATCGCTCAAGAGTTGCAAATAAATACTTTCTTGTCAAGCTGATCGCAGCTGACCATTATTAGTGTTATTAGATCTACATAGTCATCAATTATTGATCATCATTTTCCTGAAGACTGAAAATTATGTTGGTATTATGGAAAGGTTAAAGATGGCGTAAATCGTCTGCCTGGTTTCATCAGAGCTGTAATGGTAGTGTTTTATATGCTCAGCCTTCATAATTATTAGTCTCAGGTAGTAAGTCGAAGCCTGTTCCATCTTCATAAATGAGCTTCATCATAGCTGAAGATAAATGCGCAGTTACTTCTTGGCAGCAAAAATTGGTTATAATAAAACATAAAGTTTGTTATATAATAAATATTATTACAAATAAAATATTAATATAAAATGTACAAAAGTCTCAAGTTCCAGGGAATGTGTCTGTCGTGCCACATGGAATGAGAAGAAAGGTTAAGGCAGGTTGGCTTAATTTCTCAAACCACTCTATGCCTCCTTTGACAGGTGTAGTTGACACTTTGGGGAAACACATACAAATTCAAGAAAGACAGTTACCCACAGTTGGCTGCGAAGTTTTAAGATGTCTTTCAAAGCCGGAACCAGCACTGCATCTGCAATATTTCTGTTCTTCTAAGCCTTTACTAATTATACGAGCTCCTGGCTTAATTGAATGTTACATATAGCCACATTGCTACAAACATACTAATAAATTACTTTTAAATATAATGTTATGGTGATTACTAATAACCGAATAATATTTAAACAAATGTTAGTCGTCTATTTGCATGGTTTCTTCGATAAATTGTAGTCAGCTCACAACACATTCAGCAATAAGGTGTCATCAAATAAATAGTGTTATGAGTCTCAACAGTAGTGTCATATCGCTCACGTAAAATATGGGAAAATTCCGTTCACAGTCGTTAACATCATTACTACATAAAGTCATTTCAGAGATATCAGAGACATGATAAACACAAGAATAAAACTGATGACAAGAAGCCTAATGATACCTCTCTAAAATAGAAGTGTTATTTGATCTAAACTCATTATGTACCGGGCTCTATAAAGATTTTGTAAAATATGAAATACTATACTGGGGAAAGTACACAAAAGAGTGTTTTTGCATAGGTATTAGTTTAATTAAAGCCTGTTTTCATGTGTGATGTTAGAAATAAAATGAAATGGCACATACACTCTTGGCAACAAAGATGCAATTTTTTGGGAATTAATGATTTATTATTTGTTCACATAGTGTTGTGATTATTTCTTTTGTCTCATATATTGTTTAAAACTACGAATTCTGTTTCCTGGCATGTTGTTAGTGTGTTTCACTGGCTTGCTAAAAGAAAGTCAAGCTCCAGTAAAGAAACACAGAAATGGGATCGTTCAGCCGCGAAAGTGCCAGCAGTGGCTGGTCACTTGCTAAAGAGGTTAGCATATTGAGCAGACCAGGCTCAGCATTCATAGGTTTCAGCTCAGCCGTTCAGATTGGTCACAATAATAATCTGACTGAAACAGTTTCCAAATGAGAAATTGAACATCGTGCTATATTATCCGTTGTTAATAACCAATGCTTCAGGATGGGTTCAGCACAACACAAAGACAGCACTCGCCTCCCAAGATGACCACTGTATAATGAACGATCCAGATGAAAGGTAGAATCGCGAAAGTTTACAACAAAATTTGCTCTTCGAAGAATTCGTATGTTTGGCAATTATGCACGCAGCAGGGAGAGACGATCATGCCCAACAGCTGGAGGTGAGCGTTGTGCCGCTTCGATTCCAGAGCGCGCCGCATTGGCTCTGAAAAATGGCGAGCAGACGGCCCCATGTCGCATATATTAGCTGCGCACACCGCACAGCCATTGCCTTTTCTCTAAAGATAAGAAAAGGGCAATATTCGGGCATCACCGTTAAAAGTCAGTCATCAGAGTGAACAAAGTAGTCTCAATGGACATGCCAGTCTGCTCACTATGAAAGTAATATACTGTTTGCTCTGCTAATTGCGCCATGGTCTGTGCGAACTGAATTGGTTTACATAGTTGTAGTATAACAGTATTAAATCATTGTTGTCAGTGAAGGGGAGAATATCTTTTTACCAATATTGTTATGGTGTCGAATGTTTTGACCTGAGTTTGTTAAGCTACAGCGATCGATTATCAAAGAAACAGTTTCAGGCAAGTTGATTTATTTCGCCATTATAGTTTCTTTTTCAGCAGTTCGAGTTTTCGTATTCGTTATTTGGCATGTTGCCGTTGCGCTTATCATACGCCACTCTGATGTTCGTGTGCAAGCCTAATGTTTTCCTCGATCACTATTCGTAAATAACTCAGATTCATAGGGCGTTATACGAATAGAAATATAATTGAGAATACAGTATTTGTGTCAATTACACTATACACCATCATCATTTTTTCTGGTTATTACAGCAGCAAAATAAATCTTATTATTATAAAACAAGAGCCAACCAAAGAAACACAGGGTTGCAATCAGAAATTAAGATTTTCTTCCTTCAAAGTCACAGCCAAACATGAGGCACAACTTCAAATAAATGAAGACACAAGTTTGAACACAATGCCTGCATATTTCATAAATAATACAAATGTAATTGTAAAAATAAGATGCAGACAACACATATTTTTACAGGTTGTTTTCGATTAAACACCAGCTGGCTCGGTTAAGAGCAGCAATAGCCTCTTTTATTAAATATTTTTCATGTGCTTACCATTTTAATGGCACATACAGAGCTTACTTATTTAAGTTTTGAGCCAGCAATTAATATTGCAATAGCTTTTAAATATTTCATGCAATAGATGGTCAGTGCGTGTATTTATTCAGCACAGACGCTAAAGGTCTCGCCATGCAACAATGAAAAAACACAGATTGTATCATAAATATAGTCAAGTATAGTTTCGCTTGAGAAGTATAAATGGGGACCAAAGTAGCAGCTATTCATGTTATAGATTTAAGGAAAGTATGCTCAATAGTACACTCTCTGAAAATGTGCTAAAGATAACTCGTTGGCAAAGAAGAACATTTTCACCTTTCTATAAAATTAGCTATCACAGTTACGTAAAGAACATGTTTAATCACGATGTACATATTAAATTTACAGTCAGAGTCAGTCAATCAAGTTTAATTGTTTCAGTCAGCAGTTTCACCATTCTGCGCCTTTCGACAGAGCTTCAAAGCCTGTTTAGTATTACGTTCATCAAAACAATACCTTTCAAATTTTCATGTTAGTACTAAAGCCACAATATTTTTCGTGGTTTTGCCTAATTATCAATAATAATGAACAAGACGAATAAGCATCTGTCGTTGTTTGCTGAAAACAAGTTGCAAGCTTTGGAATATGTTTTCTTAACTTCTGACATTCATTTTGCCTTTCACTCTGATAGCAACATTACATACAAACATACAGTAATATATCAGAAACATACAATGAAGCAGTATTGTTATCAACTTTAGCAGCAATTAGTACCAGCACACACCGTTAATGATAAACAGCGTGATTTATCCGTTATTGTGACATGTGAAATAGCTACAGTATTATATTATATTTTGCGCTCAGCATAATACAGCCAACATCAGAGGTAGCAAGTCATATTTATTGTTTGTTTAACATTTCGCCTTGCTTGCAGTTAATAATCGACTGTTGTTTTTCTTTGAAACATTAGTGTTTGGTCTCTGCCATAGAAAACAGATTTTCAAAAGTCTTTTTGTCTTTTCTCTGATTATGTAATAGCTTACCTAGAGAAATTTGTGAGTTTTGATTAATGATTTTATTAATATTAAGGCAGAAGAATATCCAAAAGTGGAATAGTCAAATATATTTAATTATTTTTATTTATCATTTACTTCGATGCAGAAGAACTGATGAATAGAGGTTATGTTAAACCCAACCACTTACTTATGTACTATGCCCATGTACTTTGTAAAGAAGTTAGCTATGACAAAATAGTATGTCCCAAAGAGTAAAAGCACACCCTGCATATTTCATTATATTTTTCTCAGCAAAGAGTACATACTTTAGGTATAGTATACAAGGATTGTATTACAACATACATATCACAATTCATGAGTTTATTTCTGCATTGTGTAAATGATACACAAAGTGTGAGGGTGAGTATGACATTTTTATTTTTTTGACACTATATTCTTTAATATTAATAAACACAATCAGTAAAATTTCCACAATTTTGCACACCAGAAAGTAACAAAGTCTAAAATTACTTTCAAAGCAATTGACAATCCAAGAGAAAGATTAAGACTTTAAAATCTAATTTTCTATAGCAGGACCAAACACTAATGTTTCAAAAGAAAAATAAATTAATAGTTGGTGTAATTTGCTCTTGGCAGATAAGGGTGAAATGTTAAACAAACAGTAAAGTATGTGCACTGGGTTGCTATCTAGTGGTTAATCAATGTTAATACTGAATTTTTATAAAATCATAAATATGTGCCTGTATTATTACATGTCTAATGCTTAGTTAAATCACACTGTATCATTAACTGATTATTATTATACAATTTACTGAATTATATAAAATTGATATGTGCTTGTAATACATTGTATGTTTCATAACAGTTAAGCAATATGTTTGTATTTTTTGTAAATGTTGCTGTAATCAGGTGCCATGATCTAGAAGGAATGGAATGGTCTCCCAGGATTAAAAGGAAAATATGGTAAGTTCCAAAGCACATGCTTAGTTACTTTGTCAGAATGCAGTAAGCATTAGATCTATTGATCTTATTGTTCATTATTATTGATGATTTAGGCCAAAGCCTGCAAATATGTACAGGTACTAACTGTGACTGTGGAAGGTACAGAAAGGTTGTTGGACAGATGGACATCAATATAAGTAAACTGGAAAATGCCACAAGTTTCTTAAGAATGGTGAGACTTGCTTGTTTAATTAATTAAACTTGATTATTTGACTCTGAGGTTGATTTAATATTGTACATCGTGATAAACATGTTCTTTGCATTATTCTCAAGGATGAAAACAGATTTTGTAGAAAGATTGGAAAGATTGTTCTTGTTTTTCTACAACTGAGAGTTATCTTTAACATTTTTCATACTATTAGTATACTTTCTCAAATCTATAACACAGGTAAGTATACTTTTTAGTCTAATGCTTCATGTACTTCCTCAGAAATGGGCTTTTAAGTATACTTGACTATATTTGTGTCCTAGAATCTGTGTTTTCATTGTTGTATGGTAGGGGGCGCTAGAGCACATCTGGAAGATACTGAAATGTCTAAAACCACACGCACTGTTAAAAGTGATTTCCTATATTTATTTAATGAAATTGTTTAAAATATTATAAGAAATATTATTCAACACAGTAGAATAAATTATAATTAATCAAATTAAATGCTAACAATGTGCCATTAAAAATTCAAAATAGCATGAAAAATATTACTAAAATTTGCTATGCTAGCCAGGCCAGTAGTTAAACTAAGAAACAATCTAAAATGTAATATTCATGCACATGACGTAAATATTTTTTTTTTTTTTTTTAATTCACATTTGTGTTATTTACATGGAAATGATACAGGCATTGTGTTCAAAGGCTTGTGTCTTCAGGCTTTATTTTGGAGTTATTGAAGACAATTCTCATGTTAGCAACAATGACTGAAGGAGAAAATTCACTTCTGATTACCACACAGTGGCCATGTTTCCTTTAGCTTGGCTCTTGGACTTATAATACAGATTTGTTTTGCTGCTGTGAGGTAGTTAGACAAGCCAAGAAAAGGTGTGATGATTGTGGTTTGGCATAATTATCAATTGGACCTGATCACATTATTCTCAGTTATGTTTCTGTTCACATAGCAGCCCTGTGGATCTAGAGTTTTCAGTATAATTTGTTTAAATTTTTGAATAATTGACTAGGAGGGTCTATTTAAGACACACACAGACATCAAGAGTCAGCATGAATCTCAACAACAGTGACAAACAGCATACCCAGGATAAGCAGATCAATTCTCTGAAAACTCCAGACCTTGAAGAAAAGAACAATGGTAAAATAAATCCAACACCTGAGCACTGTTTCTTTTGATGTGTCCAGCTGCACAACTCAGTTCCCAGCAGTCAAACTGTAAAGTCAAGGGTCAAGAGCCCAACTAAACTGGACCACTGTAATGGTAATTAAAAAAGATATTCTCCTTCACTGGATTGTAGTAGTTTAGTACTGTTATAATAACCATACTTAAAAGTAAACCAATTCAGTTCACTTCTAGTTAAGTCACTTAAGTATAATTAATAAGAATAAACTGAAGTATAGTACTTTTCATAAGGGATGCTTCTAGAACTTGACTAATGTCCACAGTTTACTTTGTTCACTCTGATGTTGTTTTTAACAGTGTCTCCCAGATATTTGCCCCAATTCTTTTTTATATCTTTGAGAAAGGCCAATGAAATTGGGTGTAGACAGTGCAGCTAGCCAATGCTGTATATCCTTGGTATACATAAATTAGGGCTACATCTGCTCACTTATTATTTTTTCAGAGCCAATGCAGCATCTATAGGTCAGAAGCAGCACAACATACACCTCGAAACCTTGTTGTTGGATTTAAGACATGAGACTGGTGGTCTCTCCTCTTCACACAGATAAGTGTTGTAAGAGCCATACAAGTTCTCTTCAGCAGGGATCTCTGAAAGAGCAAATGCATTGTAAGAGCTTCACGATTAAATTGTGATTCTCATACCTCTCGCCTGCCTGCTTTCAGAGCACAGTTGATCATCTTGGGAGATGATTTGCATGAGTGCTGTCTTTAGTATTTGTGCTAGACCCATCCTGAAGCAGTGCTCTGGATGTCTCTTGGATGTCTCTTGTCTGGCGGATAGGACTCACTTCATTTGGAGCTTGTGAACTTAGATGTTATTGATTCTAGCATAAGTGAGGACAGCTTGAGCCAGCTGAATCTGAAGTCGGCTGAGCAGGCACGGTGGATGCTGGAGCTCAGTCTATGGTATGCTGAGCCTTCTTAGTCTCAGGCAGCCAAGAACACTGGCCACTCCACCTGAGCACTCACGGCTGGATGATTGATTTCTGTGTTTCTTCCTGGAAGCACACGTGAGATCTTCTGGAAGGCCTTTTTTCTTTTAATAAGCAATTAAAGTTTTATTTATATAAACATACCAGGAAACAAATTCATGAGACAAAATAAATATATAGGACAAAAAGAAATGTCCTGACACTGTAGAGCACAAATAGACTGGACAAATAATAAATCATTAAGTTCCCAAAAAGGTTGTATCTTAAACATTGCCAAAGACCATGTATGTATGTGCTAGTTTTGTTTACATTTCTAGCATTTATCCTTATACAACCCATTTCAAAGAAATGAACTGGTCTAAAATAAATAATTTATGCAAAACCTCTTACCTCAAGGCTTTGTGTACTTCAGTATGTCAAATCAACTCATATTTTTTACAAATCTTATGAGGTTATTACATGTGGGATTTTTAGGTCCACACTAGCACTTCTGTTTTGGGTTAAGAATTTATCATTAGGCTACTTGTCATCCATATAGTTTTGATGTCAGACATCATGTCTCCTGATATCTCACAGAGGTAACATGTAAAGTGTGAATAGTAATCGCCTTAGTACTGAACTCCTTGGTTACTCCATATTTACTTGTGAAACGAGCAGGATACTCCTGTTGAGTTCACCTTGTTTATTTGAGTAGTACTCATTGTAAACACAATGTGTTGTGTTTGATACTGATTTATCAAGAAGAAGAGACCATACATTAGTGTATTCTTTATTTGATAAGTATTTATAAGATATACAGTACACAGTCTTGTATTCAGTTTATTGAATAGTAGAAAGAAAGACCACTCTCATAGCATTATATTTAAAAGAAGCTTATTGAGAAAGACATGACATATGTAGTATGACATATGCAGTATTTAGTTAAGTGAGCAATAAGAGATAAAATATGTGTTAGTAAGAACTCAAGAAGAATAGGAATGCTACCAAGCATCAGTGCTGAGTTCTACACAGAGAAGACATCTTAAAAATCTTCACAGAAGAGCAGACTGGTAAGATGGCTGTCTTTTATAGTGAGCTCTTGAGAGGAGGGTTTGTATGTGACTCTCCCAAAAGTGTCAACTTGCACCTGTATCCTCTATAAAGGGAGGGCACTTAGAAGTGAGACAGAAGTTAAAGATACCTTGGCAACACTCTTCCGATGCCAGACATCCTCGCCAAGGACGCCCAAACGTCGAGCTTGCAGGATTATAACACTTGGTTTTATTTATTTTATATTGGGCATTTTATTTGTAATGTATTTAACCTATATAATAAAATCATATTTTATTATAACCCAAGTTTTTTGCTCGCTAAGAAGTCTTCAGACTCAGTCTTGCAAGTATGATTAAATGTTTATGAGAGATAGGACAGACTCGACTTACTTACCTAACCTGAGGATAAACAAGTGTAAGGTAGAAGGTGCTGGAGATTTGAGCACCATAAAACACTCTCTCATTTATCACTACAATCTGATAGGGTCAGATAGATATGATTTGACCATGCTAAGGCGCTCCACTAATGCCAACATAGTTTTCATTCAAGAGAATGTTGCAGATCACAGTATTGAACGCTCATGTTAAGATCTAATAGCACTAATAATGAGATACAACCAATGATCAGCTGATAGAAGCATTTAATTTGTAACTCTTATGAGAGCAGTCTCAGTAGCATTGTATGGTCTAAAATCTTATTTGGGCCTCTTGATACTGTAACCCCTTATAGGCAGGGGTATCATCGTGCATCCTCACCTGAGTTGTGAAGGCCATGGTGTGGCTCTGGGAGGGGGTGCAGCTCTCATATCCATGGTTACATTCTTAGCCTGAGACATTTCTGTTATATCTTCAAGTTTTTCTGCAGTATGGGATGCACTAAGGAATTAAGACAAATCAGAAAGATTACTTAAAAAGTCTTGTTTCTGTGGAATGGATGGTTCTACCATACTTGCAACAAGGTGCAGAGTTTTTTGTTTTGCCATATGTAATTCAAATAAGACTAAATGATGATTGAAATATCATAATTTTTCTGCAGATTTTCAACACAAATTAACATCCATGTGACAGTATTAAATCTAGAGTATGATTTCAATAATGAGTTGGACACAGGTCTGCCTAACCCCAATATAGTTCAGAATGTCTAAGAATGCTTATCCTAATGCATCTTGGATGCAACATGGATATTAAAATCATCAAACAATTAAGACTTTATCTGCAGCCACTAATAAGTCAGTTAGAAAATCATCTAATTCTTTAATAAAGTCTGTGTGGTGCCCTGGTGATCTGTATAAAATAGCGGCACAAAACATGACAGGGGATTTAGTCACTAAAGTATGGGTTTCTTTTTGGAGGGACAGTTTTATGATTTTGTCTCTTTGACTATACATGGTTATTTGCATACACACTGGGGTTTGATAGGTAACTCAGAAAGATTCTTATAACTTTAAAATCTTGCATAGGTATCAACATGTAATATACATGTCCATAGATATCAAACAGGCTAAGAAGAGGGATATTAGCTAGTGATCTATCTTCAATAAGCAAAAAGCATATACAATACCAAAGATAATACATAAGAGCAACAACTATATGCTCAGTGACCTGAAGTAGATGCTGTTTATTTAAAGAAAGGCTTTCCCCTGTAATCGATTAAGGAGAAAAGGTATATTGTTGGAGGACATTATGTGTCTTTCCAAATGAAAGAATTGTGCCAAACATTCCTTTTAGGTCATAAAATAGCATTAGTTGGCTGCCAGTGAACCTGAGCATGTTATTGCTTGGAGATGCATTTTGGGCATCCACAGACCCATAGTTGAGTTTCATTAGCCCCTGTTGAAAAAGGGCATTAGGAATTTTTTAAATATAACAACAGTTCATTTGTAATGGCATAACAATTGTTGACAGTGTTTCTAGTCTTGAGGAGGTTTCAATTGTAGTAGATTGAATGCAGCCTTATTTCACTGCTCCTTTCTCAAAGATATTAGAGAGGTGACTTGATCCTAAGGTGAATTCTAGTGTTAGGCACTTTACACAAATTGCACATGGCAAAGTTGTGTTATCTTAATTTTACAGTGACTTTTGATTAATTGGAAAATTGTAGTGTTGTATGAAGTATTGAAATATTTAAATAAGCATTCTTTACCTTTTGCTGTTAACAATCTTTGATTATTTTTGTAGTGTAATGACCTTTATGCTCTTTTAGGTGGGTTACAGATCCAAATAGTTTTGGGGGGGACGCTGTATATGATTAAAAGGTGTGGTCACATGATGCTATTTTAAATATCACTATTTGGTGTAACAGAATATGTTGACATGCTTTAAAGTTAAAACACATTCTAAAATATTGCAAAAGCCCTCTTTCCAACACACAGTCTATTCTGATTCGCCACTGATGCAGTGCAGTGTGATTGCCACAAGTACACCTCAGAAAAGTTACCTCTCACTCACACACCACACACTTACACCACACACTACTACCACACACACCTGGGTCAAAATCACTATAAAGTGCCTTCTTGGTGCCTCTATCAGAATTTGAGTTATCATGAATATACAAGACATAAAACAATATAATGAATGTTAATAAACAAGTCAGATTGTTAATTTACTATAATTTCACATTAAGTATTTGCATTTGTAAATGCCTATTTAAGAAGACTCTGATCTACCCAGTGAAATCCCTGACCCCATTTGCTTTTCTTCAGGAGGTTAAACATCTGCTACACACAAAAAATAAGAAAAAAGGGTAAATATTTAATCATATTCCGTTTGTAGTTGCATGTTGCCAGGATTAATATGTTCACTATTACCTCAGACTGCATCATACTATGCATTACATTATACATGCGTATGCTTAGTGATGAACAATACAATGAAAGACAATGACTTGTAGCCTATTAGAATGCAGGTAAAATGTTTTTAAAATTCAAGATAAGTGTAACAAAAATACTCTTGTATTATCATAAGACCTAGTTAAGCAATCACAAAAGATATTCTAATATCTTCATCTTTTACTAAAATCTATTTTATCATTAGCACATTTAACAAAATGTTGTGAGTGGCTTTAGTTTTATATTTAAAGTATTGTTTCATTTTTTGATTACTTTTTAAAATATAAGATTGCATTTTTAAAACCCATTATTCCTAATTTGTATTCATTACTTGCAATTATAAACGCATTATTTCAGCAATTCTAAGTGCAGTGTACACATTCTTTCTTTTAATAAATATTATACATAAAGATTTCTTTGATTTGCTCCCATATTGTGCTTTACTATTCTAATTTTAATTATTGATTAAAATTTCAGAATTTAAAAATACAATGCATACATCTAAAAGTATCTATCTATTATTTAGCATTACAGAAGAGATTTGTTGTTTATCTGATGTCCTCTTCACCCATTAATGCATTTCCTGTCACTTAATCTTTTATGAAAGATGTTAGTGAAATCATGAAATCATGCATTTTTGTGTGATGATTCATTCAAAAGTTTGACCAGGTATCTTTGTCATTTGATTTAATAAAAAAGAAAGTGCAACTTTGTTGTAGGGGTACAACATGTTGCAGTAATTTGTATTTTTTTACTGTTAAATTACTGTTAAAACAGTATACCAAGGTTATGCAGTGAAATATACTGGGGTTTGTCTGAAAATTCATTCGTTTACAATTATTTTACAAAAAGTGCTGAAGCATATACAGTCTCCCTCTTCAAGTTTAATAAACATATTTTTATCTAGGAAATTGTGAAATCTTCAAAGGTAATCTTACAGTGATTTTGACTGCATTTACAAATCCGTCATGTTCTTACAAAGTATTAATAGAAGTGCCAAATCGTCATAGTAAAGTCAAACTTGACCCTTTTTTAAGAAATAGCTTTTGTGCTGAGCCAGCCTTTCTACATTTATGAAACTGTCGAACTGTAGAATGCGTTGCACAAACTTAAAGCTTATTCATATTTTCGTGCTGTTCTATAGTAAATAATTCAAGTATGATTCCTAACTGCATTTATTTTTAGAAGGCCAAATAAAGTGTTTTTTACATTTGGTACAGAAACATTGCACAGCATCTCCTGAAATGGCTGGAATCAACACTCAGTGGTTACTGAAACCACGCCTTCTGTCTTTGCATGCACATTTGGGCTGCATAATGCAAAATATTTCCCACATTGTAACATAGACAAGTTGGGTCGTGCTTTTATGTGGCGCTTTAGCCAGGGTCTAGATCGTGGACATCTCATTTAGATAGAATAAACTCTTTGTGGAGACTTGACTGAATTTATATATGCACAAACAAATACATACCACAAAAGTACAAATATAATTGCATCATATGACCCTTTAAGACTACAAAATGTCTTGGTTATGTAGTGTAAATCATCATTCCCTGATGGAGGGAAAGGAGACGTTATGTTGTACTACAGATCGGGGTCTTGCTTGGAGCTCATTAGCTCTCATAAGAAAAACGCCAATGAAATTTAAAGTGGCACCAATCCCGGAGTTCTCCCTGTCTAGTGGGTATAAATAGGGCTACAGGTGTAACCACCTGAGTCCCAGCTCTCCGCGATGGTTCGAGGTTGTGGCAAGTGGGGATACAACATCTCCGCCCCCTGATCGTGACATCAACGCCACTCCAGAACACTTCTCTGTTTCCAGTTTCTTCTGTTTGTAGCACTTCAGGGCTGGTAGTCATCAGATTGTCGGCTCCAGCAAATCTGATGAGTGGTTACACCTGCAGCCTATTTATACCCGTGTGACAGAAGGGCTCAGGATTGCTTAACCACTTGCCAAATTTCATTGGCATTTTCCATCAGAGCCAATAAGGGCTCCAGTGAAGACCCCCAGTCTGTCTCTTACAGACATACAACTCAGTAACTGACAGACAGGGAACCACAAATCCATACTGTATTCCATAATTACATGTTGTTATTTCCATTGAAAATATAGACAAGTGTTTAGAAGACACAGATGAAATGTTTACAAAACATTAACCAAAGTACTATGTTTTGTCAATTTTATTAAAGTGGTTCTAGTATCAGGAAACTGAGAACATGTTTTAATTGCTGCGATAGAGGCAATGGAGGTACAAGAGTCACTAAACTGCAGCTGGCGCGGGGGTCTGCTATGCCCAGAAACACAGAGACAAACATCCCGTTGGCTGACTATACTCAGAGAAGCTGATCTACTCATGTGTTCATAGGCTACAGGTAGTGACAGAGGTGGGGTACACATATGTTGATGGCAATTCTGTTAACACAACAGTCTGGTCTCACAGAGCCCAAACAGTGGTAAAGGTGACTGTGTGGCAGCTTAGTAGTACTGGATTTCGACATGGTAGAATGCACACATTGCACTATATATGTGAGTTTGTCAAAATGAAAGTACTTACAAACTTCAGTTTTGTGATGGTTTAATGACCACAGGGAATTTTTACGTTTACTATTTTTATTAGTAAGTAACTATATCAACTATATCAAGATAATGTGAGTAAATGTCATATAACGTTACTGCATTTAGAATTTTTAGAAGAAAAGCTTTAATGTGTTTTATTTTATGATTTATCAAACATTTTATGAATTGGAATTAATGGTAAGGGAACTTTTCACTGTAATTGTATTATTTTATGGACAACAGTACTACAGGCAACAAATAAACCAAATTATAATAAGCTACTGAAACTGCTGAATGGTTATTTCTATCCATCCATCTATAATTCTCCCGCTATCCGGGCGCCCGGGTCGGAGGTAGAAGTCCTCTCCCAGATTTCCCCTCCCAGACACTTCCTCCAGTCTCTAGAAGACCGAGGTGCTCTCAGGCCAGCCATGTCCTAGGCCCTTCCCAGGGGCTTCTTCCGGTTATTTTCTACTAAATATAATTTCAGAGCACAGTGCCATGGCAAAGCTCTGAGCACCCCTATAAATTTTCATGATTTTTCTTTATAAATCATTGTTTGTCTGGACAAAGAAATTTCAAAGTAAATATATCATATAGGGAGACAAACAGAGAGAACTTGAAATAAAGTTTATATGATTTATGTAAAGTGTGCAAGAATTATTTAAACCAAATTAGCCATAAATTTCAAAATTGTACAGAAGAAAAAATAACTCAATATTTTTGTGCATCCTCCTTTAGTAGAAATAACAGCCTCTAAACACTTTCTATAGCTTCCAATTAGAGTCTGGATTCTGGCAGAAGGTCTCAGAATAATATTCAGGTCTGGGGTTTGAGATGGTCTGGCTTTTTTCTTGGAATGCTGTGTTGTTTTTTCACCATGGCATAACGCCCATTTTTTGCCTAAATAATTTATTTTAGTTTCATCAGTCCACAGCACCTTATTCCTAAATGAAGCTGTTCTTGTCCAAATGTGCTTTAGCATACCTGCTTATTACACCGCCAGTGGCATGTGCAGAGAAAAGGCTTTTTCCACATTACTCATCCATACAGCATCTCCTTGTGTAAAGTGCATTTACCAGTTGAACGATACACAGTGACACCATCTACAGCAAGATGATGATTTGGGTATTTGGGGCTGGTCTGTGGGTTGACTGTGACTGTTCTCACCATCCTGCACATCTGCTTATCTGAGATTTTTCTTGGTCTGCCACTTCAGGCCTTAATTAGAACTGTGCCTCTGGTCTTTCAATTCCAATTCCATTTCCATTTTAATTCCTCACCATGTTTCTCACAGTTGAAACTCAGAGCTTAAATTTTGAGACAGCTTTTTGTCCTTCCTAAACCATGATGTTCAACAATCATTGTTTTCAGGTCATCTGAGAGTTGTTTTGAGGCTCCCATGTTGCTACACACTTTAGAAGATGCAAAGAGGAGAAACACTTACAATTGGCCTCCTTTTAAATTCTTTCTCATGATTGGATTCACCTGTGTATGAAGGTCAAGGGTCACTGAGATTACTAAACCAATTTTGAGTTCTAATATTTAGTGCAAGGGTGCTCTAAATTTATGCACATGGCTAATTCTGTTTAAATAATTCTGCACACTTTCCATAAATCATATAAAACTTTATATCACTTCAAATATCACTGTGTTTGTCTCTATATGATATATTTAACTGAAATGTATTATCCAGACAACCAAATGTTTTATAATGGAAAATCATTAAAATGTACATGGTTGCCCAAACTTTGCTATACCACTGTATATGCATTGTCTATGTATAGTTTGACTTATAACTTTTAACAGATAACTTTTAGACTAGCATGCTTGCTATCTGTTAATCATGACCTTGTCACATGTCAAAGCACTTTTTATAAGCAGTTATAATAAATGGCACAATCTTAATCAAACATTTCTGTTCATATTAATGCATGGAAGTGTGCAATTAATCCTCAGCATCGAGGAACTAATCTAGGCAATGTTTAATGAAAAGCCCTGTGCACTTCACTTTATTTGCATTTATAGATGGTAAATTTGTGCCATTGTTGACAATCACCATTTCAGAAAGCCTCTTACCCCTTTCAATATGCTTTTACTTCATGTAATACATTCATGTGATTCAGTATGCATGGCATTCAGTAATTACAATAAAATAAAATCAAACAATGAGTTGTTCTATCTTTGGGATTTTATTCATTATTAATTTTGGGTGTAAAACAAGTTTAAGTATGTTGAACCTATGCACATGTCAATAATTAATGTTGGAACCTATGCACATGTGTTAATTATTAACAAAAGTTATGAAACAGTCCAAACGAAGAAAATAAAATAAATTGTATTGTAGACAAAGGAAAACTAAAACTAAAACTAAACTAAAAACAGAAGCACATTTTAAATAATAAAGCCAAAGTAAAAATAGTAAAAATGAATATTCAGATAAATGAGACTGAGTATACTCCAGACACAGTTGTTTGGTTCAACTGTGGAGCGGAAAATGACCTAACAAGATGGGAGTGGCTACACACCTGTCAGACTTGTTCCTGATACTTCGATTCCAGCAGGATTTTCCAATGCGTTAGTCCTTTGTTCAACCTGTATTTGTCAAGCCGAATGAGGGATGGCTGAAACACAGAACCCTGCCACTACCTCTTTCCAGCACCAACTATTTCTTTACCCTTGGAATGGAAATATTGAGAACATATTCAGGGCCCTGATTTGTTTGGAAATCGTAAGTGTTATTGTTCATAACTTTTCAAAGCTTACTTCCGTTAAACCTCTATAAAACAAAGATGTCTCTTTTGTTGGATTATGGCAGTACAGTATACACCTTGGTTTCATACATAAGTCATAATAATAAGTATACAGTATGACTCATACTTGAGACTCTGAAAGAATATAGTATTGTTAATATAGTATAAGTTTATTATGCCGATAGCATAAAAATATTAAGACATTTTAAGGTCTTTGAATTCAGAAAATGTATCTTACCTATCAGCAAACTGTGTGTTTTAGTGGGTTGCAGGCTGCATTAGGCCAAATAACTAAATGACTTTATCTCATTATAATGCTGAAAATATCTAGTAATTGTTTGTAATTGTAATACTCTTTGAGTATTATGTTTCTAATATGCTATATTAAATGCAGTGACTTCTTTAATATACTTCTTTTTATTTAGGTGTGTTGGAGGTTGGTGTGGATATTAGTAGCGATCGACATTTAATGTGTCTGTGCCTTTGTTGCAGGGATGGGTGATGTTTGTGTCAGTAACCATGTTCATCTGTTCATCTTTATACCTTGCCCCCTGTTTCTGCTGGGCCTGGCTGACAAAATTAACACTGACTGGAATTTCATGGTAAGTGTGTATAACTTTTACAAATGGAAATGCACAGTGCTAAAACTATTTTTAACACATTCATAGTGAATACTTTAATGTACATTTTTTTTAACACTAAGGAGAGTCAACTAAGTACAGTTTATGGTTAAGCAGCTTGCTCAAGGTCACCGGGTTGGTAGGAACAGGAAATACCAGTGCTGGTGCAATATAGTTTTGAAGTTTTGTTTTAGACAGGTTAGAGGGTTTTCACTTGTTCAAGATCATTTTATAAATTAACAGATATTTACTTTTTATCATGAAGGTCACTTTTAACCATATTCTAAACATCTTTTGTTACAACTGTGTGGGTCTGTGTGGCTCCTAACACCCCAGTATAGTGATGGGGACATTATACTGTTGAAGAGCACCATCATTTAGATGAGATGTTAAACCAAGGTCCTGACTCTCTGGGGTCATTAAAAATGCCATGACTTTCATCGTAAAAAGTAACCCCAGTGTCCTGGCCAAATTCACTCTACTGGCCCTAATCAATAATCCCCATCCACTAGAATGGCTCTCTCCTCTCCACCTGTCCTGTGGCTGCTGTCACATCATCAGTGGAGCTGCACACTGGTGGTGGTTGAGGACAAAAAGCGCTTTGGGTCTATGTCAATACACAAACAATTTCTGTTTATTTAATGATTAACAAAAATAATACAAAATCTGGTATTTATTCCTTTCCTGATTCTGAGCAATGTAGCATTGGTCTTTGAAAAGTTCGACTTTACAATACACAACACACAAGACAATTCTTTATAATAAAATACAATTTTATTGCACTATTCTGTACTAAAACATGACTACTCAGTAATCAGCCCAACATGTATCACACTTGTGTGTCACTGCAACTTTTATAATCTTCTGTAACATCCATACAATAGGAAACATTTATTCACACCATGAAATAGCAAATGTCAAGCTTTCATTCAACACCAAACTTCAAATATCTTGCACTTATTACTTTATCTATCTATAACTTTATCTATCAAAAAGGGTTATGCATAGATGAACATTCTGTATGGTCTCAGATCATAGGTTTTGAGCATGTTATCGTTGTTCCATAGACCCATTGTTTATCCAGACGAAAATGAGCAAATGTCACAAGCTTTCATTCAATACCAAACTTCAAATATCGTGCACTTATTACAACTTTATCTAACAAAAATAGTTATGCATAGATGAAAAATAGGATGATTTAATACACAATAAACATATAGGAGGCCTATAGGAAATTATTTGTAAACCCACAACCTACAACCTGTGCCACACTTTTGGCAAGCAACAGGATGTGCTGTCATGCTGTTGAGATCGATTTTCCACATCTGGTCCCTTGCGGTCTCAGACCATAGTTTTTTCCAGACAAGGGCTGGTCCTCTGAATCACCCTTTCCTGTCATTTTTTAACGTAGGTGCAAGAAGTGGCAGGTATTTTCAGCACAGAGAGGCATTAGGATTCTCAGAATGGTCAATCATATTAAATTTTTCTATCTTTGGGCTGGTTTTTGAGATGTGATGCTTTTGTCTGTCTCGGATATGGGCTAACAGTTGCATCCTATTTTAGATCTGCATCAGTTGAACCAATTAGTCATGCGACTGAAAATCAAGTTGCTTACTATCAAACAAGTCGCGTCCCACATGAGGTTTGGTTTGTCGCGAATAGGACTGGGGAGTAACAAACTAAAATGTAACGCTAGTTATGCACTTTACAATACAAAATATAAAATAACAAAATAACTGTATTATGTTATAGTTACATTTTAAATGGGTGGTAATCAAATTCATGGTTACATCCGAAAGGTTTTTTTTTTCAATACCAAAGTGATTACTGGTACCTTACTTTAGTTAATGTGGAATTCACTGTCTTCCTCTTGTTATAGTAAAATAGCAGTCCTAGCTTATAGCTGTCTTTTTAATGAGCTGTACAGGTGATTAGTAGCCTTCTTACTCCTAGCAGAAACACTTCCAAACACCTTTAGGTGTGTGATGCATTCCCTGCAAGCTTTGCTAACAGACTGCTAGGTTTTATGACACTCCTGACCACTGTATATCTTCTAGCTTAAGCTAAATAAGAAAAGCCCTTTCATTCTTTTCATTCAGTCTTTTTCTGATTTTATTTAAGTTTAAGTAACCCCTGCTGACAGAATTAAAATTTACTTAAACCATATCCTTGTGGTCTTAGCATCATACCTCATCATACCTGCCCCAACGACAGCAGGGAAAATAAGTGATTTGACACATCAGCATTTTTTTATCAGTAAGGGATTTGTAAGCAGGCTATTGACACAAAATTTCCACCAGATGTAGTCATCACACCACATATTGAATTGATAGAAAGAAATCAGAACATTTAAGTATACAAGTTGAGTTATATTAAATAAAGTGAAATGACACAGGGAATAAGAATTGAACACATGAAGATTGCATAGAAAGCCATGAGATTACCTGAAATATGTCCAGTTTTGAAAGAGAAACTCTGCCCCTATCAGTACTAATTGATATCAGCTGCTTTAGTCCTATTTGATGGCCTATAAAGGCTTCTCATTACCCAGGAGTCATACAGGAATGACTGTATGATGGGTAAAAAAGCAAAAAAGACTTTCTCAAGATCTTTTTAATCTTATCATTTTGATGAGAATGGTTATAGGTGCATTTCCAGAATGCTGAATGTTCCTGTGAGCACTGTGGGGACAATTATAAGGAAGTAGAAAGAGCATCAGTTCACTTCATAAACCGGCCACGATCAGGTGCTCCACATAAGATCCATGTCCGAGGAGAAGAATAATCTGGAGAGTTCTCCAAGAGCCAAGAGCCACTGGGCAGAACTTCAGGAAGACCTTTGCATCAACAGGTACTGTTGTTTTAAAGAAAACTATAAGCAATGCGCTGAACTGCCATGGCATCCATGCACGCTCACCACACAGGACTCCATTGCTGAACAAAAAAGCATGTTGAGACTTGGATAAAGTTTGAAACAGCATTTGGAGAAGCCTGTGGATTACTGGGAGACTGTAGTATGGTCAGATATTGCAATATTGAACTTTTTGGCAGTCATTCTACACACCATGTTTGGAGAAGAAATGGCATCTGCCCACTACCCCAAGAACAACACACCAACAGTTCAGTTTGGGGGTACTTTTCAGCAAGGGGTATTGGCAGACTTCACATTGTTGAAGGCAGGATGAATGGAGAAATGTGCTGGGACATTCTGGATAAAACTCTCACTGCCATCTACCAGAAAGCTGACAATGAAAAGAGGGTGGATATTTAGGCAAGATAATTTTCCCAAACACAAGGCCAAGGAAACAATGAAGTGGTTTTAAAGAAAGAAATTCAAGTGGCTTTAATGGCCCGGTCAATCACCTGACCTAAATCCCATAGAAAATCTATGGAGAGAACTGAAGATCAAAGAGACCCAAGGAAAGTTCAAGATTTAAAGACTGTTTATGTGGAAAAAATAGGCCAGAATCACTCCTGAGCAATGCAGATGACTGGTCTCTCCATACAAAAGGGTGTCCAGAAGTTGTAATCATCAACAAAGGCTTTTCTACAAAGTATTAAATAAAGCGTGTTCAATACTTATTCCCCTGTGTCTTTTCACTGTATTTATTATGACTCAACTTGTATACTTAAATGTTCTGATTTCTTTGTATGAATTTAATATTTGGCTTTATGGCTACAACTGATGGAAATTTTGTGTCAGTAGCTCACTTAGAAATTCACCTGTAGTTATTCACACCTTACATAGCCTACAGGGCCATTTCCCATACAGATAGTTTAACACCCTATATGTGCTTTGCATTAGTCTTCTGCTCTCCCTGGTGTTTCTCAAGTGTGCCAGTGTGTCCCAGACAGTCTACAAACATCCAGTCCTACAACCTCACCAGGACCACCTGAAACCCAATAGAGTGCTGTGATGGACATCCTTCAACCTAAAGTAGCCAACGCCCTGCAACAGTGCAAAACAAGTGATTCCTGATGCCTAGCCAGCTTGAAAACCCTGAACTGTTTCACACAAAGTCACTGTTAAAAACAGCGCATGCATAACTTAGCGAGAGACACTAGAGCTAAGGCCTTGGAAGACCATCTGCATGCAGCCAGACCCTGACTCAGCAAATCTGCAACAGTAAAAAGGCACCCTGCTGCACATCACAGAGCCAGCAGAGCAGAGCACTCTCACCCACAAACACAAAGGGGGGAGCCATAGCCTTTTACCTGACACTTGACAAGTCAACTTCCTGAAAACCTCTACAGCTGCAGAAGAAAAAGCATTTATTCAGGTGTATTCTGAAGCAGCCTGTAGAGTGACACTCAGAGGTCACAAACGAGAAGCAGCCAGACAACAATGTATGATGTAACTTCTACCAACATGACTCGAGCTAGCTTAACATCCAGGGATGTTCGAGCTACACAGAGGCCAAACAACCACCTGATGCCCTCTTGCCATCATCACTAGGTCAGTCTGAAACTCTCTTCACACTACAAACCTCCATGACGTTTTCCGTGACCCTGAACCACCTGCACTCTCACCAGTGAGAGTCTAGCCCAGCTGTTCCATGCCACGTGTACCAAGGATAGCCTACTGGCTAACAACCATTTGAGCCAGACCAGCTGCAGACCTGCAGAGCCAGATCTGCACCTTGCTACAGCTTATACCACCACAGCACACCACCGGACAGCATACAACATGGCACAACAACTTTGCCCGGAGGCAACTAACAACCCAAAAGCCACCACTGCCCTCCATCCATGAGTGGCAGGTGCATGTCTCGATTGTTCTGCAACATCGATGTTGTCTGCTGTTGCCTATTGGATGATACAACAATGTTCGAATGTAGCATTTTGACCAGTCAGACACTATTTGTTGTACTTAATAGAAAATCCCTAATACCCTTTATTCAACCATGGGCTAATGAAAGAGCAAATGAAAGCGCTATGGGTCTCCAAAGCCAGAACAGGCCCAAGGTTCCCTGGCAACCAACTGATAATAATTTTTTGTTGTTGTTCTTGTGTATTGTATATTGTTTTATGCTTATTTATGCTTTTATGTATCACCTCTTAGCCTCATCTTATCATGAGAACTATTCATGCATTGCAAAAGCTTTACAAATGAGATTTAAAGGCTAAGTTATTTTTTTATTTTGTTAAATTGTTTTATATTCATTAATGATTAATGTTGAAATAAATATTTTTATGTTCTGTATCCTTTTGTGTTGTGTTTTTCCTTTTTCTGTTTAAAAGATAACTTGGCCTAGATCTCATTTGTAAAAGGTTTACAAGGCCGAATAGTCCTCACTGAACTTACAAAAATAGTTAACTAGTTAACTATTAACAAAATACTTTTAAAACATGTATTTTGCAATGTGTAATGAAAAAGCAAAAGTAATCTTCCAGCCCTGGTCTTGATTGATCTAAAACTGAAGTTAGGTCAATAAACTGTAAGGACAAGAGTAAATAAGATTTACAAAAGCTTAAAAAAGATGTGCCACAAGCTTGGCACAACTGTCTTTGGGAATTTTTGCCCAACCCTCTTTGCAGTACCTCACAAGCACTATCAGGTTGGATGGAAAGCGGCATAACCTTTCCCGGGCTTCAGCCTCGAGACAATCCTGTCTCTGAGGTCTACAGACAATCCCTTGTCTTCATGCTTGGTTTGTGCATTGACATGAACTGTCAACCCTGGGACCGGTGTATGCCTTTGAAATCATGTCCAATCAACTGAATTTACTACAGGTGAACTCCAGTTAAGCTGCGGAAACATCTCAAGACTGATCAGTGGAAACAGAATATAATTGAGCTCAATTTAGAGCTTCCACGGCAAACGCTGTGAATACTTATGCACATATGATTTTTCAGGTTTTTTATTTTTAATAAATTTACTTTTTCACATTGTCATTATGACATTGTCATTATGACATTCTCGAGGCACAAGGCTGGGAAGGTTACAGAAAGATTTCTGCTGTTCTGAAAGTTCCAATGAGCACAGTGGCTTCTATCATCTATAAGTGGAAGATGTTTGGAACCACCAGGACTCTTCCTAAAGCTGGCCAGCCATCTAAGCTGAGTGATTGGGGAAGAAGGGGAGGGAGATGATCAATAACCCGATGGTCACTCTGTCTGAGCTCCAGCATTCTTCTGAGAAGAGAGAAGACCCTTACAGAAGGACAACCAATTGTGCAGCAATCCATCAATTAGGCCTTATGTTAAACATGTCAGAGAAGCTATTCACCAAATTAAAAAAATGTCTCCTTCTCCTCCGCTGCAGATGGTCCCTCTCGCCCCCTTGGAACCGGTGGTCTACAGCAGGAACATCAAAGGGTTCGCCGGATCAGGGGAACAGTGCAGGCTAAAAGCTGAGCATGTTCTGGAAGGGAGTGAGTACAGTAACAGACTTCCACAGACTATGTCTTCAGGGAGTCCATAATAAACAATAGCAGCTCTGCAGTTTCCATGGCAGAGGAAGACCCTGGAGTGGCAGAAGATGACAGAATTTAGAGAAACAATCTACTACAACATGGATGCATGTGTTACCATCTAAGGAGGTAGGTCTGTCATTCCTAGGTGTGACCAGGGCGTTTAGAACTGGTAGGGGAGGAGTTTACCAGAAGGCAGGTGTCTCATACCCCTGCATTAACCTTTTCATATCCCTTGCTATCTTAGGAAACCAGAAGCCAAGTGAATAAAAGGACTGCTTTGGGATCATGGTACATACACACGGAGGTTCCGGGGACAGCCCGGTGGATTGGCTGAAGCAGTGCTGGAGGCAGCTGGAGGGTTTCCTACTCAATGGTACTGACAATAACTTGAGATGCAAGAATGCTCTCAGATTCCTCTGTATCTTCCTCTGGAGCATAGAGATTTGCATACAGTGCATCAACTTTCACATTCCTTGGACCTGGATGATATGAAATTAATTTTTACCAGCTGAGGTTCCTGGAGTAGTACACACATGGATGGAGTCGTGATGGTTGCCCCTACTGTTGAGATAAAATGGCCCGAATAACTACGAATGGTAGCTCAGGATAGGTGCTTGAGTGAAGGTCTGTTTAAGTGTGTCCAAGGCTTCAGTGGCTTCCAGGGTCAGGACTTGGGCTTGAGGAGGCCTGTGATGGGAGTGGCACAGTTTGGTGGTAACTGAGAGGCTTTTTTGGGGCAGAACAACTGGCTGCTTGTCCAGGGGACTAGCAGTTGTGTAGTTGTGTGAACTGATGGAGGTTGTGTGAACTGATAAATCTTGCATTGGAAGAATGACTCAGAGTAAAGGAAAGCAATCAGGTAAACAGGTTCCCACTTTAGGATTTCCCCAGTTTTCCAAGAGAGACGAGATCATGCTATACCAAAAATGGGCCCTTGTCACGGGAATCAAGAGAAGGATTCAATTGTAGTTAACAACAGTTTATTAGACGATAAACAAGAAAAAAGTCACTGATGGCGGTGGAGCTCAGTGCAAGCGTGGAGTACGGAAAGTGGGTGCCGGGGGCGCAGTGGACAGCCAATCCAAGCGGAATCTTCTGTAGTCAGGAACAATCCAGAAGACCGACAAACAGAGCAACATCAAGACAGGAACTCAGGACAACGGTGAGGATCTGACAATGAGAGCGCCGTTAGCTGGTCTTAAATAGCCCAAATAATGAGCCACAGCTGGGGCTGATCAGATCGCAATCAAGCTCAGACACACCCAAACACTCAGCACATAACAAACAGACACACAAGATGAGACAATGAATCCATGAACCGTGACACCCCTAGAAGACATCAGCCAGTGAGTTCTCCACAAACAGTAGATGAATGTCTTCTGTATGAAGTAAACCAACTTGAAGTTGAATAGGTCCTAAAGTGTAGTGGACATGTTCACGGTTTAACAACATTTGGTGACTGGGTTTGATACACAGATTTGATGGATACACCATGCCACGCGTGGATGAGTCAGCTGGACCCGATTGGGAAGGACCTGGTATATCTCGATGTTAGACCTAACAAAGGGATACTGGCAGGTACCTCTCTGAAACTGATAAACTGATAAAGAGGGAAAGAGAGCGCCTCAGCACCTTGCACCATTTGTACACTGACCAGCACCTGTATTATTCACTGTTTCTTTATTAATTCACCCTTCACCCCTGGGGTATTTATCAGAGCTCTCATTGCCGTGTGTTTCTTTACCCACATACACATACATATACATATACATATACATATACATATAATATATATATATATATATATATCAAGTCAAGTGTCAAGTCAAGTGGCTTTTATTGTCATTTCAACTACATATAGCTGTGCAGTACATAGTGAAAATGAGACAACGTTTCTCCAGGACCTGGTGCTACATGGAGTCACACTTACAACACAATACAAAAGAACTTCACATATTGAGCTAAGACAGTGTCTTAGCCACATAAAGTGCAAAGTGTGCAGGACTAGTGCAAACAGCAAGGGAGTAGAGTGCAAACCCAGTGTGCAAACTAGTGCAAACATAAGACAAAAAATTAGTGCAAGGCAAAAACATAATTAGTGCAAGAACACAAAATACAAACAACAATAAATATGAGGTGCACAACAATAAATATGACGTGCAAGAATGCTTATGGGACAGGAAGGCCATTCAGGTGTGGTTATTGAGGAGTCTGATGGCTTGTGGGAAGAAACTGTTCAGCAGTCTGGTTGTGAGGGCCCGACTGCTCCCGGCCTGCTTTTCCAGATGGAAGGAGGATGAATAATGTGTGTGAGGGATGTGTGGGGTCCTGTACTATATTGTGGGCTTTGCGAATGCAGCGTGTGGTGTAGATGTCCGTGAGAGAGGGCAGAGAGACGCCAATGATCTTTTCAGCTGTCTTCACTATCCTTTGGAGGGTTGTGCGATCCGATATGGTGCAATTCCCAAACCAGGCAGTGATGCAGCTGCAAAGGATGTCCCCCTATAGAACATAGTCAGGATAGGTGGAGGAGATGAGCTTTCCTCCCAGTCTCCTCCAAGAAGTAGAGGCGCTGCTGGGCTTTCTTGGTGATGGAGCTGGTGTTGAGTGACCAGGTGAAGTTATCCGCCAGATGAACACCAATGAATTTGGTGCTCTTGACGGTCTCCACCTTGGACCGTCGATGGACAGTGGAGAATGGTCACTGTTTGCTCGCTTGCAAGTCAACAATCATCTCCTTTGTCTTGTCGACGTTCAGAGATAGATTGTTGGCTCTATACCAAGTTGTGAGCTGCTGCACCTCATCTCTGTATGCTAAATCGTCGTTCTTGCTGATGAGATCCACCACAGTCATGTCATCAGCGAACTTGATGATGTGATTTGAGCTGTGCATCGCTGCACAGTCGTGAGTCAGCAAAGTGAACAGCAGTGGACTGAGCACACAGCCCTGAGGAGCTCCAGTGTTCAGTGTGGTGGTGCTAGACATGCTGTTCCCGATCCGGACTGACTGAGGTCTGCCTGTCAGAAAGTCCAGGATCCAGTTGCAGAGAGAGGTGTTCAGGCCCAGCAGGCTTAGCTTCTCTATCAGTTGCTGAGGGATGATGGTGTTGAATGCTGAGCTGAAGTCAATGAACAGCATTCGGACGTAGTTTCCTTTGAGTCCAGATGTGAGAGCGAGATGGAGGGTTGTGGTGATAGCATCGTCCGTGAGAGCGGTTTGGACGATACGCAAACTGTAATGGGTCAAGTGAAGGTGGTAGCTGTAACTTGATGTGCCTCATGACAAGCCTCATGCGATGATAGTCATTGAGGCACAAACCACAGACTTCTTAGGCACCGGGGCCGATTGTTGTTGTTTTGAGGCACGTTGGAATGACAGAGCTGCTCAGAGAGATATTGAAGATATCAGTGAAGACATCCACTAGCTGCTCTGCACACTCCTTTAGTACTCTGCCTGGAATGTTGTCGGTCCAGCAGACTTCCGTGGGTTAACTCTATAAAGTGTTTTCTCACGTCAGCTGGGGTGAAGCAGAGTACCGGGTCATTGGTATGAGGGGTGGACTTCCTCTACCATTGTTTGATTCTGTGCCTCAAAAGTGCATAGAAGTCATTCAGCTATCTGGTAGGGCGTCAGGCGTCACCATCACAGACAGGTGGAGTTGTCTTGTAGTTGGTGACCACTTGAATGCCCTCAATATAATGAGAAACTATGTCATAATTATAAGATTATTACAATTCTATAATTATTATTATACTATAAAAATCCTCAAAATGGGTGAACAGGCTTTTATAGAGACTCAGAGCAAAGACCAGAACAAAAATTCCAGTAAAATGAAACATGCTTTTCAGTGGGGTTTTAACTGAAAAAACAAGCCTCCTTTTCCTACAAAGCGCACTTTAGCTTCCACTCTCCGCACATATCGCACATTTATTATTATAGACCAGGTTTAACGTTTATGCTTGAAATATTTCTATAAAGATTTTATTTTAGGCATGTCATGATGATATAAGAAGACTTGATGTTATAAGAAGAATTGATCAAACATAGTTTGGTAATAAAAAGCGGATCTTTGTAAGATTTTGGATGCATTTAAGGGCGCTTGTTGCATGCAGGATTTAAAACTGTAGTTGCTTTAAGTGTTTGTGTGAACATAATAGCATAAAAAACAAATGATTGTAAGTAATATTCAAAGTTCCTTTGAGTTAATAAAGAGTATTAAAGTTAGGAGTTAGGCTAATTATTGTAAAGAGTTACAAGCACACCTAATTGCACAAACCTAGTAGTTTATTGATATAAAAAGTGAAGGAACATCAGATGGCATGGAAAAACAGTATAGCCTAATTTATAATGAAAATGCAGCGAACACAGCGATAGTTCGATTGTCATGCCATATTAAAGAGCATAAAAAAACATTAGCCCATAATATACATATTGTTTGTATTTCATTATAAAACTGACAGATTTAGAAAACTGATACTTTGGAATGAACTGGAACTGGAAGTTAAGTGTTGGGCATCCGGCCAGAGGAGAACTGGCCCCAACTGAGCCTGGTTTCTCCCAAGGTTTTTTTTCTCCATTCTGTATGGATGAGGTTTTGGTTCTGTCATGAATGAGGGTCTGAGGCGTGCGGATCCATTTGCAGACTTTTATTGGACAAAGGCATGGTCAAAGCAGGCGGGCGTCAAAACACAGCAAACGGAAATATCAGAGGCAAGGCAACAACAGAATCCAAAAACAGGCAGAGGTTGGGTCAGGCAGCAAACAATCAGAGTATCAAAAAACAGGCAGGGTCAAAACCAAGGAATCAATAACTCGGAAAACACAAGGAAACTAGGGAACAACAATAGTACAGGCGAACAATGCAAACTGCAGGAGAGGGGCCTGCTACAGCATTTATAGTGCCACAAACAGGAAGCAGCAGCAGAGGAGTGATCACAGATCATCCAGTGGTAAGGGCTCCTCTGCTGGCTTGGTGACAGGTTCCTTGCAGCTGTCACCTCTGGCTTGCTTTGTTGAGGACACTTAATTTCTCTGAATTTGATTAAAGAGACAAATTAATAACAAATTGATTAATCATCATACATCCCTATCATTGTATTCTTCTATTTTATACTGTTCAGTGCTTTGATACAATCTGTGTTGTTAAAAGCGTTATATATAAATAAAAAGTAATTGAAAAGTGAATGTCTCCCAGTCCAGGCCAGTTGCATGCGCAAATGTATATATCAAAATATTAGGCTATAACTTTAATCTCTTTAAATATTAATCTCTTTAAACTCTTTATACCTTTATTTTTGTAATACTTTACAATTATTACAAATTATTCTCGTAATATTATTCTCGTAATATTATTCTCGTAATATCTATTTGACGTCTGCATTTATTTAGGCTGTTTTCTCGTCTGCAATATGTCTCCTTTGAGATGTCAAACAAATGTATACTGGATGGCTTTAAGATGTGTATGATTTAGAATGTATGTAAGTTACGATCATTAAGTTTCTCAGGAATGATATAAAGAAATAGAAAAATAAATAAATGTTTGGTGTGACCATTTTGCATTTAAAAATATTTTTGACCTAGGTTCAGTTATAAATAAAAGCGCAATAAAAAGTGCAATAACCTCATTGTATAGATTTTATAGATATATTGGCGTCTTAGAGATGTTCAGTCCTTATGGAAATTTAATGAGTGAGTGAGTGAGTGAATTTATTTATTTATTTAGAAATACAATCTAACAGTATTATCTAAAATCTAGCCTTTGATCTAATGATCTGTACACATAATAAACTTAAATTGTCTCCCATTGTTTACAGGATATGTTCTACCATTTCATCGCTATGCTGTTTTATTTTGGTGCGTTTTTGCTGGAAGCTACAGTTTCATCTGCCGGTACATATGCCAACAGCACCTGCATCATGAGACCCGTGGCAATATAATAACATTTCTGGACTATAGAGAATATAGCATTAATGTGACTGCTGCGGTGAGTTATTAACACTACCTTTTATTTCCCTTGTTTTTTTATTTATTGCAATTTTCAGATTCAATAATTGAAGGTTTTGTTATATAGAAAGAACACACTAAACACTAAATTAGTAAAACAAATATGCAAAAATATGCAAATATGCAGAACAATAATAATTCACACTGATGTGAAAATGAATGTATGCAGCTATTTCAAAATATTGTATCATGAAGATTAAAGAAAAGTGATTTTCTTTTCTTATTAAATCAAGTATAAATTGTACTCAAGTGTTAATTGAGATTCTTGTTTCAACACTGAATTCTACATGCTAAGTAAAATAGCTTAAAATAAACAATTTTTTTGGACAAAATACACTTTGATTAAAGGGGAAAACAAAATATAATGGCACAATGGCAAACACATCTATTTAATGTAACAATAATTAAAATGCAGCACAGTGGAACATAAATCTATCTTTTACACCTTATGCATGTAACTTTCTTTCTTAAGATGAATATAAAATAAGAGTTTTGAAAAAAAACTAAACATTAATTTAAAGTATACAGCATGTCCAAAGATGATACTTCTATATAATTATTAATATAATAAATTTGATTAATGAATGATCAAATAATGTAATTTTCTAGATTAAATACTAACTCATTGATGGTCCTAATAGTTGTACAATATATCATTATAATACAATCTATTGATTTCCAGGAAAGAACATCACTATTCCTCAAATTATCAAATCACTACTGAAAGTTGAAATGAAATGAAATGAAAAGTTGAACTCATGATGTATACACACAGCTACACAATGCCTTTTCACCTTACAAATTGTGAATTTATTTCTTGAAATTGTTAGATTTTTTTAAATTAAGTATTTTCCTTGTGAGAAATCATTTTTGTTCCATCATCAATTTTACAAAATATTTTGCACATAGTTGAAACTGCATCAAACATATTTTTTTAAATAAAGAAATTTCTAAAAATGTAAAAGGATACAACTTTGTAAAACACAAAAAGTTTCATGCTCAGATAATAGACAAATAATGATACAGTGCAACAGATCTTTCACAAAACAAGATAAATATAAATAAAAAGCACACAGGAAATGCAAACACCAATCTTTTAAGTACTAAGAGTACTAAGAAATTGTAAAAGTATTGTTACTTAGGAGAACAATTTTCTTGAAAACAAGTAAAAGTACTGAAAAATAGTAATATGAGTCAAGTAATACTAAAAAGTAGTCTGCTGACAAACTACTCAAGTTACAGCTTTAGTATTTTTCTTTTTTATATAAAATGACACGATGTGAGCATTATGGAGCACTGTATGTACTGTAATGTCTGTTTCACAAATTGAGACCCAGGAAATGATGGACAAATGCACCAGAAATCACTACAAATGAATAACATGAAGCTGTGACTGATGAAACTTAATAATCACAATAATCACACAATTGAAAGCAACACTAATTGATTATAGCTTGTGTATATATATATATATATATATATATATATATATATATATATATATATATATATATATATATATATATAGTATTTGACACATCAGCATTTTCATCAGTAAGGGAATTTCTAAGTAGGATTATGTACTAAATTTCCACCAGATGTAGTCATCAAGCTACAAATATTGAATTCATACAAAGAAATCAGAACATTTAAATATACAACTTGAGTCATAATAAATAAAGTGGAATGACACAGGGAATAAGTATCAGTACTAATTGATATCAGCTGCTTTAGTCTAACTCATGGTCTATAAAGGCTACAGGAGGCACACAGGAAAGACTTTATGATGGGTAAAAGCAAAGAATTCTCTCAAGATCTTTGTAATCTTATCATTTTGATGTGAATGGTTATAGGCGCGTTTCCAGAATGCTCACTATTCCTGTGAGCAATGTGGTGGCCATTATCCGAAAATGGAATCAGCAGGTACTGTCGTTTCAAAGAAACTATAAGCAATGCACTGAACTGCCATGGCATCCCTGCACGCTCACCACACAAGACTCCATTGCTGAACAAAAAAGCATGTTGAGACTTGGATAAAGTTTGCGAAACAGCATTTGGAGAAGCCTGTGGATTATTGGGAGACTATAGTATGGTCATTCTACACAGCATGTTTGGCAAAGAAATGGCACTGCCCACCATCCCAAGAACACCATACAAACAGTTAAGTTTGGGGTGCTTTTCAGCAAGGGCTACTGGCAGACTTCAATAATATGAAGACAGAATGAATGGAGAAAATATACATTCTGGATAAAAATCTGCTGCCATCCACCAGAAAGCTAAAAAAATGAAGAGGGTGGACATTTCAGCAAGATAATTTCCCAAACACAAGGCCAAGTAAACAATGAGGTGGTTTTAAAGAAAGAAAGAAAATCAAAGTTGCTTGAATGGCCCGGTCAATCACCTGACCTCACCTCACTCCTCAGCATTTTGTGTCAATAGCCCACTTAGAAATCGCCTTACTGGTAAAAATGCTGATGTGTCAAATACTTATTTTCCCACTGTATATATATATAAAAATGGCACACACAACGTGTCAATATGTCAAAGCTTTGAAGAAGTACATCCTTAAAGTCATTTTAGCATCATGCCTTAAGTTTGTATGCTAGAATTTTATTTTTGGGGTGAACTGTACTTTTTAAAACATATTACTAGTGGTTGTACAGTATTTATGATTTTCAGTCATGTTGAGTCACTGAAGACTGGAGTAATAGCAGATGAAATTTCATTTTGCATAACTGAAATAATTTATATTTTAAAGTATATGAAAAGAAAACCAATATTAGAAATTTAAATAATATTTTCAATATTGCGGTTTTCTCTGTATTTTTCATTGATTGACTGATTAGTCTGGAATTATTCAGTGATTTGCATACTATCCTACCTTACCTATCCTACTATTAACCTAATGCTGTAAAAATGATTGAAAAAATTATTATAACAGTGTTATTTTTCTTTCTCCACAGATATTTTCATTTATAGTGACTTTGTGTTATGGCTGTAGCATGTTCATGGGCTTCAGGAGATGGAGAAAATAGCACACAAAAATGAAGCTTGTAACCGATTCATAATATTAAATATACTGTTATGGACATTACATAAGGTGATAATGGTTTACAAAATGGCTCTTAGGACTTTAGTCACATTAAAGTTACAATTAATTATTTTTATTTGTATATATATATATATATATATATATATATATATATATATATATATATGTGTATATATATATATATATATATATATATAGTTTACACTTTTTTATACATTTACAAAGATGTCAAAAACCTGTTTTTACGTTATACCATTGTGTAAACCTTGAGAAAAATCATTTAAAAGCAGAAAAAATCAAATACTTTTAAAAACTTTTTATACTTTCCAAGGCACTGTTATATATATAATATATATATATATATATATATATATATATCTATATGTATGTCATCATGTATATGTGTTGTGTGTTATTATATATATATATATATATATACACACACACACCTACACACACAGTGAAACCAGAAACTATAACAGCTCTTCACTCTTCCATTTTTATTTAAATTACAATCATGCTACTGATCAAATATTTTATACAAATATCAAGCCATAAAGTCCAAGGGTGTGTAGACCTCAGAGAAAGAATTATATCAATGCACAGATATGGGGAAGGGTACAAAAAAATTCTGCAGAAGCATATAGTCTCTTTTACTTTCAATAGAAGAAATTTAAAAGAACCAGAGCTGGACTTCTGGTCAAACTGAGCAATTGAAACCTAAAAATGTGTGCCTGCCCTCATCTTGAGAGGTGAAGAGGTGACAATTGCTTGGACTTCATGGCTTGGTTTGTGCTTGACATGCATTGTTTACTGCAGGACCATATACAGACAGGAGTGCACTTTTCCAAATCGCGTCCAATCAAATAAAGTTACCACAGGTGGGCTTTTATCAAGTTGTAAAAGCATCTCAAGGATTATAAGTGCAAACAGGAAGGCATAATATAACAAAATTATGAAAAACAAATGTATTGGATTTTGAAATAAGGCTGCAACTCGAACAAGTGATGAGTGTGTGTGTGTATATATATATATATTTTTTTTTTAGGTGATTTGGGTGAATAATACACAGTAATGATACAATTTTACTTGTTTTAAGAGGTTATTATTCAATGGTTCAACAGGCCTAATATTTCATATTTTTGTGAATGATAGATTTTGATTTTAATTTCTATGCATATTTTTAGTCCCAAAGAAATGGTAAAATATATTTTATTTTGCTAATTTAATATCTATTGCTCTAACACCAAGGCCACATTTTTTTGTTATGTGCTTTTTTTGTTAAATGCAAATATGTAATATGCATAATGTGTTTAATATAACTTTTTTTCCATAACTGATTTGTTGTATTGCTTTAATAAAACATTTTGTATTCCTAAAAGACTGTGCAGTTTTCTGGTTTAGTGGAATGTGACCCTTTTACACCTTGCCTCTACCAATCACCTCACTTTCTAAGTACTTCTTTATCAGTTCATCTCATACTGCATTGTTTGTCTCTTTTTCTCTAAATTCAATGTAGATTTAAATGTTGCATGTAGTCTACCCCAAATTCTACAAGAAAAAGAAAAAGACTCAAATGAATGCACCCATATCAGGTGATTAATTTAATTAATTATTTAATTAATTAATTTAATGGCACAGCTTCTTCCATACTTTTGTGTTCCATTGCAAACACTTCTAAGCATTCTGAGCTGTTGATGATATCAGTAAACAAACAGTGGCTTGCCTTCAATGCACACTTAAATCTGAGGTATCCAATTCAATCATGCAGACAGCCAAGTGAGATTATTCCAATATATTCAGCATTAACCAAATTTATCATAAACTCTAAGCCCTCAGCACTTCCTGCAACTTAATCGTCATCTAACTAACCATAATGCAGAATGCAGAAATAATCAGAATTAGAAAAGAGTCGCCTTGTGAGTTTACACACAGAAGGAATTTGTTGTGGAGTTTCAGTACAGAAAACACTACATATACTTATTATAAAAATCATTCATAATATGACAAGCAAATCAGACAGGAGAGAATCAAAGCTCTAGAGCTATCAAGACCCAAATAAATTGTTCATCTCTCTATCCAGTTCAGTCAAGAGACATCAAGGGCACTCTCTGTCAGGAACATTACTGTCAGATATTCACAGCTCAAACATTCCTTTATGAGAACTCGAAGACCCCTCACATCCAGCTTAGCACACTTAATTATCGCCTTTCTTCAATCTCAACTGTCCTTCGTATTCAAACTGCAGTTTTCAACTGCTTATTTATCACAGCTCCACTTCCTTCAGCTATTCCTAAACTCCATGGGCTTAGGCTCTCTATGGGCTCCATGGGGTTTAGGATTTATAAATTTAAAATCTATACAATGTTTGATAGAGAGCCAGTGCTATGTAGATTTATCCAGTTTACCTTTTAATCTTCCTCCAACTCATCCCTAACAGTCAATCAATCAATCACTTTTATTTATGTAGTACTTTTAGTAAAACAAATTGTATCAAAGCGTTTAACAGTATCAAATAGGAGAATAGAGTGATGGTAATGCATAATGATGAGATAAAGACTTTTTTTTATTAAATGCAGAGACAGTCTCTAATCAAATCGACAATAATGCTAGAAAGTGTCCCCAACTAAGTGAGCCAGAGGTGACAGCAGCAAGGAATCGTGAACAGAATGGAGAAAAAAAACAGTTCTCCTCTGGCCAGATGCCCAGCACTTAATTTTTTTTTATTTCAATTTTAAACACATGTCAGATTGTCAGGATTTATAGTGTATGTGTGTGTGAATCTGGTTCCTGTGATCTGTCCACAGGGTTCATCTAGGTGTTCTGGTCTCAGATGAAAGTCATATCTTGGTGCTGATCTACCATCTGATCTAGATACAAACTGAGAAAAAGAATAAGAAAGAAACAGACTAATATTAGCGTAAAGGCCATTCTTTTTATGATGTAACAAGTACATTGTGTGTTATGGGGAGTGTTCCCGGTTCAGACTCATTTAATTAATGCAGCCTAACAATCCTTTAACAGATGTGAATAATAGAAGCATATTAGTGTGTTATGTATGTAGCTAAGAGATGTGTCTTTATTTAGATTTAAGTGTGTATGCTTCCCGAACAGTGTTAGGGAGATTGTTCCAGAATTTGGGTGCTAAATAGCAAACGGATCTGCTGCCTGCAGTGAATTTTGATATTCTAGGTATTCTAGTTATCAAACGGCTAGATATTTGAGGACACAGTGGACATGCAGGATAATTTGATAAGAGCTTGCACAATGGGGTTAAACTGGGTTAAAAATAACATTTAATTTAAGGTATTAAAAACTGTTAATTTCATAAAATAAGAGTTTTTGATATATATATATATATATATATATATATATATTAGTGACGGGAGGAACTAACGACAGACACAGTGGGCGTAGCGTCAGGCCTCGGAGGAGCTTTTTTATTAACAGAAATAAAATACAAAATAATACAAAATAAAGTGTCCAGGGAAAAGTGTCCAAATAAAGGGGGATCTGGTGTCCTGCGTCGTTTGCAAGGGGGAAAGTGAAGGTTGAGGCCGTGTTCCAGGGGAAGGGTCCAGGTAAGGGGCGGAGTCCGGCGTCGCCGCGCGCTCCCTTTCTTCTGGTCCGAGGCGCGAGCGGCGGCTTCTTCAGCGCGTCTCCGTCGCCGTTGCTCGGGCGGCAGAGTGGGATGAGCTCTGTGTTCACGGACGGCGGGGTGAGTCCATCGCGCACCCTTCCTGGACCACGAGGACACCAGCGTGCATGCACGGGGAAGAGAGCCGGTCTCGAGGAGAGGCGCGCGTCAGGTATTTAACGGCGACGGTGACAAGGCTAATCCTTCAGGTGCGCCTCGTCTGCACGCGCCAGACCTGACCGATACCACGCCCCTCCTCTCGAACACACCCACTCCTCGGGAGCCTGGTGAAGGCGCGCGAATAAGGGCGGGGTGATGGTGACAATAAAGAGGAGAGGCAGCCGACTATATATATATATATATATATATATATATATATATATATATATATATATATATATATATATATATATATATATATATATAGGTGTTTGAAGAGCTCTGTTCATATGATTTTTTTTCACTCCGAGCTAATAATATATTAATCGCTGAAATATGTTTTTATGTCAGTGTTTTTGACACATTAAATGTATTTGAACACAAATATAATGCATTTAACACTTTAACTCTGTCATGATTGAGGGGTCTGGCGTGCAGATCCATTCGCAGGCTTTTATTGAGCAAAGGCATGTTCAAAGCAGGCAGACGTCAAAACACAGCAAAAGGAGTATCAGAGGCAAGGCAACAACAGAATCCAAAAACAGGCAGAGGTAGGCAGCAATCAATCTCAGTATTGAAGACAGGCAGGGTCAACTAAGACAGAATCCAATCTAACAATTGAACAATGCAACCTGCAGGTGAGGGGCCTGCTACAGCATTTATAGTCTTTAAAACAGGAAGTAGCAGCAGAGGGTGATCACCGATCACCCAGAGGTTAGGAGCTCTCTCTGCTGGCTTGGTGACAAACACAGCTGTTAAGATTGTTGTAAACTTGTTGAATTTTCTTGTGCTTCATACAAGCTCATTTGACTTGGTCCTTGTGTTAAGCGTAACTTTGAAACATCTTTATTTTATTAGTAGTTGACTGTATAATTTCTATATTTTATTATTATTTAGTTTTCTCGTTGTACCCAATTGGTTTGTATTATTGAGCAGATTTAAGTGTTGCTGTTGCGGTTTCATGAATGTCTGCAGTAGCCATTATTTGTCATCAAACCAACCTGACTTACCTTCTCTTTCTTTACAAGAAAAAAAAGATAAGCCAGACTGAAAGAAATCTGTGTGAGTGTGTCGTTTTTCCACCGCTACACCACGTGTTGAGAAGCTAAACCATTCAAGGCTAGTTTCCTAACTGATGAAGAAAACCATCAAGTTTTAGACAGTGTTCTAGGTTATATTTGCGTCTTTAAGGTCCAAAAATAGCACCTCCATTTTTTCTGAAAAAAAGCATCTAGTTTTTACATACACTTTGCATTCTATTACATAGCAACAGGCGACTGACTGAGCCCGATGGAGCACAGCGGAGCTGGTGGACTAACGGGCTGCAGTGGAGAGGAGGGAGCCATGGTAAAGCCGGCGGGTCAGAGGCGAGACAGAGTCGAGGACTCTGAGGCTGGAGAGCAGAGGATCCTCAAAACACGACGCCCGATGGAGACTAGCAGACCCAGTGGTGGATCCAGCACACAGATGGTGGGCTAAGGGTGAGCAGAGGGGCTGACAGAGAGTGGAGACAGGAGCTGGGAGAGCAGGCATTTATTTGTCTCCTCTGGGTTTAATTCAGGAAGGCGCACTGGAGGACATTTTCAGGAAGCAGACACTGGGAGGTGTTGGGACACTGGGAGCACACAGTCTCTGGAGGATGCTTGGCAAGCACAGAGACACAGAGGTGCTCTGCCAGCACAGTCTCTGGAGGGCACTTTAGGAGCGGGCATTGGAGGAGCAGGAACCATATCTGGGCTGGTCAGAACCAGTGGGACCTCAGGATGGCTGGACTCAGTGGGAACTCAGGAGACAGGGGAGGGTCCATGTCAATCTCCAGCTCAGAAAGCAGCTAATCTTTTTCATTCCAGCAGCCCTAGATGTATAATAAGCTCACCTTTAGCCTTGGTACAGTGGGCAGTGCTCCATGCTCATTATACGGCGATGGCTCATAGGTTGCAACAAACTCCAGCTCTCTGTCAGCAGTGGCCTTGTGCTGGGCTCTGGATGCAGAGTGGGGCTGGTGTCATCGTCCACAGACTGAACAGTCACTGATGAATGGTATGACAGCACCCACTCGATGTAAGTAGCAAGGCTCTCGAGTCCATTGAGTAGAGCACACAGGCAGCTGTCCGGGATTGCGTGTGGATGGCGAGAAACACAAAATTAAGGCCAAAAATTTGATCTAAAAACCCCATAGGTAATAATCTAGAACACAGTCTAACACTTGATGGCTGCTCTGTTAATTCTTCATCATCAGTTAGGAACCTAGGTGTGCTGCTTGACAACAATCTTTCCTTCGAAAACCATGTTTCCAGCATCTGTAAAACTACGTTTTTCCATCTTAAAATATATTCAAATTAAGACCTATGCTTTCAATGTCTAAAGCAGAAATGTTAATTCATGCGTTTACGCATGAAGGTTAGATTACTGTAATGCTTTATTGGGTGGTTGTTCTGCATGCTTGATAAACAAACTTCAGCTAGTCCAAAATGCAGCAGCTAGAGTTCTTACTAGAACTAGGAGTATGATCATATTAGCCGGTTCTGTCAACACTACACTGGCTCCCTTAAAATCTTGTTAATTACTTATAAAGCCCTGAAAGGTTTAGCTCTTATCACATTATAGTCCTGCCGTCCGCTGCTTTCTCAAAACTCTGGCTGTTTGAAAATACCTAGAATATCAAAATCACCTGCGGGTGGCAGATTCTTTTCCTATCTAGCACCCAAACTCTCCCTAACACTGTTCAGGAAGCAGGCACACTCTGTCAGTTTAAATCTAGATTAAAGACACATTTTTAACCTAGCCTTCCACATAACACACTAATACACTTTTATTATTCAAATCCGTTAAAGATTGTTAGGCTGCATGAATTAGATCAGCTGGAACCTGGGAACACTCCTCATAAAACACAATGTACTTGTTGCATTGTAAAAAGATTGACATCTACGCTAATATTAGTCGTTTCTTTCTTATTCTGTTTCTCGGTTTGTAACTCTGTAATAGTTGGCTTAGTTTTGTGAATTCATGTGTCTATCCTTTCTTCCAGGTTGGATAGCAGTAGCAGGGTCTCAGTGGCGTGCCTGAGTATGCAGACTAGATCACGAGAGAACTTTTGAGTAAGAAAACAGACTTGGGTTAGGTACATAACACAAAGCAACTGCAAGACCAGACAATGAGAGTGCGGAGTGAGCGTGTTCTTATGTAGAGCTTGATTGGCATCAACAGGTGAGGGGCATTCACTGATAGGAGTACAAGTGTAAGTGCAGAGGCAGCTCAATTGGTGACTGTGTAAAAAACCATTTTAAAATTAATTACCCATAATATGTCATTAAAATTTAGTGATGCATGGCAAGATATATAAACTATTGTTGCACTGAATTACATCTTAGTCTTTGTCTTCTGTGGTGTAACGGAAGTGGCTAGACACAAAGGTAAAACAAATAATGTTTATTGCACAGATGGTTCAACAGAGTAATGCACAAGTATTACAGTCTTTGGAGATCTTTCTTGGGAGTTGGAGCAGAGAATAACTGGGTATCTTGTATATATTGGTATTCAGGAGAACAGGAGACACATTGGGGGAGCACAAACACCTCAGTATGTCGACAACTGGAGAGAACTTGGGAGACATGGAGCTTGGGAGACTACGGATAAACACAAGAAGTAAGTATCATAGAACACTGAAGTCAAAGAGTCCACTTTGTGAATATGAGGTCCAGACAATGGTGGGGCAGTTTAAGGGTGTTTTTAACAGAGCCACCTAATGGTTTTAATTGGTATTTTGATGCATTTTATAATTGCAGGACCTCATGGAACAATCACACAAACAAACTGCAGAAGTTTATTACAAAAAGGAGTTTCAAAAGAGTCCCCTCTCCCATCTGCGGTCTTAAAGCTATTAATGATCAAATAAGGACCGACAGTGCTCAAATAGTTTGGACCTATGTCCTGGCAAAGATGGATGGTTACTCAGCAACGCTCCTGTTCATCAAAATTAAACCAATCAGCCCTATGGCGCGACACCTTGGAAAACAAAGTGAAGCTGAATTGATCACAAGACCGGTCTTTGTATTAAGGAGAACCTTGTATGCGTCCAGTGAAACTGTGCAATGCCGCATGGACACATTAATAATTCATGATTCTGCTTCCTATCTGCTTGGGACTTTAACCATTCTTACATACAACAAACTGAACATTTCAATAAATAATATTAAAGCACACATGCTATGTTATAATACACTTGCTATGCCTTATATGTGCTTGTTGGAACTTAATCGATGCATTATACATTTTTACCTCTATGAATTAGTGTAATCATTATTTTAGTAGGATATATTAATAATGTACTGTATGTACAAGAGATGCTGTTTCTGCTCTTGAAAGAAAGCTAAGCTTATTGGCTACCACTTGGAGTGAGTGAAATGTCAGAATTTGTGTTGTGTACATATCATGACACTTTCTAAAGTTATTGACCAAAAGTTGCAAAAAAAGAAACAGCAATAGTATGGAAACAGCAATAGCGTCTGATTGGAGGACTGTCCAAATCTTCTCCTTAAAACTGCACTGTTTGAACAGAGACTTTGCTTTTTAAGTATGCTTTTAGCTGGCTTCTAAGTTTGCTTCTAGCCCAACTTTATAGTTATGCTGTTAACCACAATTTTAACATCAGGGCTTTTAACCTGCTCGCTTTTAGCCACCAGCATTTTAGCTGATGGAGCTTGCTTTTAACACCGCCCAAATGTTTACGCAAAGAAGGCAGTACTATTATTCTTGCTGTAGTGTTGCTGCTGTCGCTATGTGCTAGATGTGCTGTTTGACGTTTTGTAAACTGCTTTGTGCTTCCAAAAGAGGACACAACTAAAAATAAGTGGTTACTGATTTCAACTCTGTTTTAGTGCAGTTCAGCCCAAATGTTAGAGGGTGTTTAATGCATTTAAGTAGGACTGTTTTCTTAAAACCAAAAGAGCAGCCTATGTTGGCAATACACAGAAACTATATTCCAACTGTACAAGGACAGTCTATAGCGCTTCTCACTCAAAACGTTTAAGTAAGTTTTCTTATTAAAATAACCCACTACTTACTATTTGAACTATTTAAACATGAGTTACATTGAGCGGTAAAATGTAGTGCTGTTTGTCATTTCCCCAGTCACAAATGCAGCCATGGTGTTTACATGGTGCAACGCATAAAGAGAAAGGCTTTTCACACTGTGCTTAACCCCGGGTTATCATCAATCTAAGCATTGTTTTTTAATACCGATAAAGGCTTGTTTCACACCTGAAAGCAGTGCAAGGACCACAATGTATCCGGGGTTATGAAACCCTGCTTGGAGCAGGGTTAGCACTGCATTTGTGGTGTTAACCCCACATTGTGGTGATAAGTTTGTTCAGTGTGAAACGGTAAGGTGTTTGCTTGTTGCTGCTGAACCCTTGGCAGCCAATCAGAAACTGAACAGCAAAGCTTGTGTCACGTCAGTAACTGAAAACGTGCTTCGTTTAATAAGCAGCCAGCAGACAAAAGTAATAAATAACAACATAAAAATATTCATATACTTTTGCTCCTTGTTTTCTTTCTTTTGTACTTTTTCTTTGCTTTTCTTTTTTTGCCTTTCATGTCAAGCTTAAAACACAAATGCATAAAAAATATATATATATATATTATAATTAATATATATATATATATATATATATATATATATATATATTATATTAAATATATATTATGTATATATATATATATATAAGGGTGGCATGATACATGTTTTCTTAAAGAACCATCACAGTGTAGACATCTCGGTTTGGTGCATGTAGCCTTACAATGAATTTTCTGACAGTTATGTACATTGCAGTTTTAAAACTAGAAATATTTTGGTTACAAAAACCCATTAATTTTTTTCTCCATTCTGTGACAGGTTTTGGTTCCTTGCAGCTGTCGCCTCTGGCTTGCTTAGTTGGGGACACTTAATTTCTAGTGATTATAGTTGATTTGATTTCGTCTTTTCATTTAATAAAAAATTGTGTTTAATCTCAGTAGACATTACTATCACTCTCCTATGTTCTCCTATTTGATACTGTTCAATGTTTTGACACAATCTATGTTGTTAAAAAGCGCTATATAAATACAAGTGACTCACTGATCTGGACAGGAACTCCATAACAGGACATGGCTTCCTTCCATTGACAGACAGGCACGATGCTATTTGCTTTAAAATGAGCATAAGTACTTTGTGCAAACTATTTAATGGAATTAAAAAGTAACAAAACACCTCACAGATGTCATAACAGAACAGGTTTGATTACAGTTTACAGTACAGATACCTTTATGTTAATTTTTTTACATTCAGCATATCAAACATCACAGGTCAAAACATGTATTAAGTATTATTAAAGAATAAAAAAATTTCCCATGCATAAAGGTCATTGGACCTACTGGACATAAAGGAGAATGTAAAAAAAGAATAGCATTAATAAAAAAAAAGTAAAAAAAAAAAAACCCATAGGATTAGCAAAAAGAATAATAAATATGATGGTTTATATAAAAATATACACCTTACTTCTGCAACCCGGCAGTTAATATGTAGGGAATGCTAATGCTGGGATGCAGTGGTTTAGATCTCACTCTCATATGTGTGTAAGTAAGTTTTTAAAGCGAGAATCTCCTCATAGGACCTGCTGGTGCGGCGATAAAAGTCCAGTCCTGTAAGCAACTCCACATCTCTTATACGTGCTGTGTGTGTCTTCATCAGTTCCTCAACCCACTTTGTCTCGTCCTCTGAACTCTAGATGAGAAGTATGTTTAAAAACTCACAAAACAGTTGTTGCCTGTTATTGTACAGTAAACCTGCATGGCGACCTGTTTTGCAAGTTGGTAGATTAAGATACTTGAAGACACCACTACTTTGTTTTATTCATTTAAAACCTGGACAAACCTGGCTTTTGGTTATAACTGTCCTACTGCAGGATTTAACACAGAGTGACAGCTCTACCAGTTACAAAATGCTCTTTAATAGTTACAATTCCAGTTTTATTTTTCATCAATAATTTTCTTAAATTATCCTTTGACTATGTTCTGGCCCAATGCCAAACTTACTTGCTGACCCCTTTCTTTAAGGTCTTGCAAACTGATCTGAAATGTTTGCACATTGGAAAATAACTAAGAGCTCGCGTTGTGCCAATCAAATTTACATCACTGTCTACTAGCTTGCAATATAGGTGATTCACATAAATTACCATTTGATTCAAAACAGCAAATTTCTATGAAAAGCGACCAATTTGCAGGTATGTTATAAGCAGATTTTTTTCTGACAGCTTGATAATTGCATATTTAGAATACTATCAATTTTAATAGCAGCACTGTCAGATATTATACCTGTCAGGTATAATTTTCAATTTACAAATATTTTCTATAAATGTATGGTAATGGAGAGAAGAGAAGAGAAGAGAAGAGAAGAGAAGAGAAGAGAGAAAGAGAAGAGAAGAGAGAAAGAGAAGAGAAGAGAGAGTGACTTGTTTACGTATGTAAATGTTCCATGATGGAGGAATGGAGACATTATGTTGTGACAACAGACTGGGGTCTTGTTTGGAGCCCTGATTCGCACTGATTAAGAGAAAGCACCAGTGAATTTTGTCACAAGGGTATAAAGAGGCAAAAGATGTAACCACTCATCAGGTATTTGATGAGGAGCAGAGAAATAGTCCTGGCACCCAGCAATGGCTCAAGGTTGTGGCAGCTGTGTGATAGGGAATCCAGTGAGAGAATTCACAAGGAACAAATAGATCTACCAGACCCTCTCCAAACTGACACCAAATCAGATGGATCTTGAGCTGCACAGTGAGGTCCCCAGAATGTGGGCGGCACGCAGTGATTTGAACTCTGACATACAGTGTGATCGTTCTAGGCAGTTCATGTACCAAAGCAGAAGAGGCCCTGTCCATAACCCAAAGACTGTCACTGAGGATCTGTTGTAACAACAACATGCCAAGATGCTTGCTTTAAGGACACCCCCAGCCAGTAGAAAAGCATGGTCTGTCCCAGGTCTGAAAGTGAGACCACAATCCAAGGGGGCATGACTGCGGCTGCCATATGTACCAGGAGCCTTTGAAAGTGTTTTAGTGGAACCGCTGTCCTGTCTTTGAACTCAGGCAGTTCAGCAGTGATTGGGTGTGCTCTTCTAACAGGCATGCTGTCATACAAAGTCTAAATCCACACCAAGAAAAGAGATTCTCTGCATGGTGGACAGCTTGTTATTTTCCTGTTGACCAGAAGCCCCAACTGGCTGAGGTGCTAGAGCACCAGGTTCCTGTGTTCACACAACCGTTCCCACTACCGGGCGAAAATGAGCCAGGTGTGGATCACGCCATGCAGATCCAGGATCGCAGAGAACTACCACCTTGCTTTGGCATGATAAAGTAAGGACTGTAAAACCTTGTCTCCATCTCAGCTGGAGGCGACCAGCTTGATTGCATCCTTTGCCAGGAAGGCAGCAATGCGCTTCACGCAGAGCGGCACTATAGGCCTTGGCAGCGAGAGACACTGTAATCCTACAGGCTCTGGAGGAGGCGAGGACAATTTTGCTGGCACAGGTGCACCACAACCGCTCTCACCTGAGGAATGTCCACATATCAATAAGCTGAGGTTGAAAGATGTGGAAACATCCTCGATGCTGTGATCAACATCTGATCCACATTTGGCGCACCAAATTAAACACTCACTTATGATTCGCCCAGGCAAATCATCCAGCAGCTGGACAGAACAGCAGCTGTGAGAGAAGCGAGAGGGATGTCCATGGGGATGAAACTAACGGAGAAGTGCTCACTGTGACCCTCAGATTACCCAAAGTACCAGCCACTGGCCCTCTGCTCATGGCAGAGTAACTGGGATGGGTGGCGGCAGAAGGTGCCTTCTACTATGAAGGATAGAGAGGTGAGATCGCAGCACTGTCAGGGGCAGTGCCTGCGCAATGCGGACACAGCCCCCTTACCGAGCGCGTGGAGGTCCAGACACTGAAGGCAGCATTCGTGGCGCCATGAGAGGAAGTTGCCACATTTCATTGGCGTTTTCTCTTAATCAGAGCAAACCAGGGCTCCAAGCAAGACCCCAGTCTGTCATAACAACATAACTTGTAGTGGATGACAAGATAGGGCACTTACATTACAACTTTCTTCGTTATCTGCTCTGTGTGGAAGGATGTAGGAGAAAACACTGAGAGGACCAGCACAGGAGTCAATAGTCTGTGTGTAATCCAGACAACTAGTAACCACAATGTAGTAATGACTTGGGATTTGTACAGAGCCACTAACATACCTGTAGACAAAGAAAGAGTTACATACTCAGACTAAAGGATCATATAAAATCAAGTACTTGTACAACTTTTTAGGTCTGTGTCAACTAGTCATGGATCAGATAACAGAGATATGCACACATTCATCACACACACCATATTAGGTGCAAAAATATTTGTCTCTGCTTATGCACCGTTTATGAATACAGCATTGCCAGACACATAAAAGAATGCTGGTGCTGCAGGTGGAAACATTCACATTAATACAAACATTGACCAAAAGACTAGTCAATTGCTGGTGAACTTAAAGGAACTAATTTATAAGTGAGAAGTCAAGAAAAGACTGTGAAGACAACTTACTGTTTTATTGTCTCTGCTGAATCTCTAAGACCATTGTAGTCATAGTCGAAGATGGGTCCAACAACCACATTCACTCCATTTCTCTCACTAGCATAACGTCTCACAAGTGATTTCTGAAAATAACTCCACATACCTGAAACAACCAAACAAATATAATAAAAGAGTGATGGATATAGAACTGTTTCTATATCCATCATTTCAAGATGTGGCCAGCAAGTAAATCAGTCACTCACTTGTCTGGAGGGTGGAGCCTTTTTTTATGTAAATATAATCCATCTGTCAAATTATTAATGGTTGTTAGTACTTAACTGAAATTAATATCAGTAAACTCTGTAGCTGCATTGAAAGTGCCATTAAGATATATTTAAACAGACTGCATAATGAAGATAAGAGGTTCCATAAATGCATTAATTTTAATTTCAAATGCATATGGTCAAAGAATAAAGAATTGTTTTGCTTTTTTTTTGCCGTTCCAAACCCATAAAAGCTTCAGAACATTTATTATTATTATTATTAACATTATTTTGGATTAAAACTGGGAGGCTTGTAACTATCCCTATTACCACTGTCAAGGTGCAAAAAAATATGAGACGTCGTCCATGAGTGCTCTATCTATTAAGTGTGAATGCTTAACTCAAAGTACAGCTCTTTGTTTTGTTTAGGCAGATTGTATTAGCACCTAAGCATTTGAATGGCACTTGTATGTTGATTAGTTCAAGGCTGGGAAAATTATGTTACTGGGCTGATTCCTTTACTGCATTTGCATGCTTTTGAGTTTGTCACTGTGTGTTTTGTCTCCATTCCTACGAACTGCCCCATACATGTATATGAACTACAATGCATCATTGATATTAGTTAGACTTCTTGATTAGACTTCTTGATAACAGCAGCAACGCACAGACAAGTTCTCAATAAAAAGGATATCTGCTTAAAAAAAGATATACCAAGACTTTCTTCTTCAACAAAGGAAAGGTTTCTAACAGTTTTGGTGCCATGACCCGGATATAGATTCTCGACTGACTTTGTTTCAGACTGAACTCCAGACCTTTGCTTTCAGCTAAACAACAATTTGGTTTATTGACTCTATACAAAGAACCACTACATACCAGTACATGGTATCGTCTGTGCCATTAGAGAAGAGTTAACAGACAGCTGTAGGGTTTTGTTAACCAATTTATCCTCTAAAAAGTTATCCTCTGTACAAGCAGGAAGATTTAGCATTAAGCATCACTTTATTTTGATGGTCCCTTATGTACATTCTGTTGACAATAAGTAATTCTGCAGCTTCATGTCAACTAACTTTCATTAAAGTGTTAGTAGAGTATTAGTTAGGTTAGGGTTAGAGTAAGTTAGCTATAGTCATGTGGATGTCAGTTAGCATATAATAATCAGACAGTCTACTTATACTCTAATGAAAGTTAGTTGATATGTAGGTTTAAAGTTACTTCCCAGCAGACACACCATGTCATATGACATTGGATTTTGGTCACCCAGTGTCACAACCAAAATATAACCAAATATCAATGTAAGTTCAACGTCAATGTTAAATTATTGTCCAATACAGACGTTAGCTGATGTTTATATTCATTGTTTTTAGGTTGTGTAACCAAAATCCAACGTTAAGTCATGCCAACTGAAATGCAACGTCTGGCTGATGTCATGTCCAACATCAATGTGACGTTATATATAGGTGCTGGTCATATAATTAGAATATCATCAAAAAGTTGATTTATTTCACTAATTCCATTCATAATTCCATATTATAATAATTCATTAAACACAGACTGATATATTTCAAGTGTTTATTTTTTTTTATTTTGATGATTATAACTGACAACTAATGAAAAGCCCACATTCAGTATTTCAAAACATTAGAATATTGTGAAAAGGTTCAATATTGAAATCACCTGGTGCCACACTCTAATCAGATAATTAACTCAAAACACCTGCAAAGGCCTTTAAATGGTCTCTCAGTCTAGTTCTGTAGGCTGCACAATCACAGTTGTCCAAAAAATGACCATTGCAAGGAGGTGAATCAAAACCTGTAAATGCAATAAGACTAATCTGAGAAGGGATATTCAAAGGAACAAAAGGACTTCAAAAAGAGAGTAAACAACACACCCCCTCCCTGCTTTTATGACACCCTCCTCACCTCTGCTCTTCCTACTTCCCCTTCTTCTGCCCAAAAGAGTTGGTTTAAAGTTCATTAGGAAAAAGGCATTATATATCATGTGTCTTGTGAACCTATTATTCTTATCTTTCATGTTTGGTCTCATTTGAAAGGTCTCAGTGCGATTGGTAAATTGGTCTCAATTTCACAGTAATCACTTATATTATGGAAAAGATTAAGAACTTGTTAGAACTGTGTTCTGTTGAGAAGGGGGTGTGTCATCCTTTTGGGTCTCTGAAAGTGTTCCAGCCAGGTGTGAAACTGGAGCACGGAAACCTAAACACCAAAAGGTTTATACAACTACATTTGGGATCTCTTTGTCTGGTCTATAATAAGGAATATAAGGAAAGTGACAAAACACAAGCGATTCTGTAGCCAGATCGCCCGTAGTGTGGTGTGTGTCCTCAAACCCCACACTATGTACTTTTAAAGACCAGGTATAATGACCTTTTAAGTTTGTTTTATTTTGTTTTGTGTTATTTTTGTACTGCTGATCAGTTGTGCAAATGTTTATCAATTATACCAATTTGGAAACTATTCTTGCCTGGCAAAATAAACGTCAGTCTTGATTAACTTATAATATTGTAATATTATAAGTATAATAAAAATAAAAATGTTGTAACTTATAATAATATAGTCAGATCAACGATCAATGGTTGGAGCCGGGGGCACGTTTTTGAGATCTTGACTTCTGGCCACCAAACTGGCTTAGCATGCTATTTCTTAGGGAACGCATAAAAAATGACTCTTTTTGAGTCTATTGAAGAAATGGCTACATTAAGGTAAGCGATCTACGGGGTAGCCTCTGATTAAGACCTGGACTAGCCGAGATGTGTTGTGAGTCTGTTCTGGCCAAGCATAAGTCGAAACGGAAATATTATAGTTAATTAATTATCCAAATTTAATCACAACTAGAGGGATCAGCAGTTACATTTAAATAAATATAACTAAAATCACGAAAGATTGGAGTCAGATAAAATTATGTATAAGGTCAGTACTATAACTGGAAACACAAAAGATTAATAAATATTAGTGATTTTTAACGAAACGCAAAGAAAAGACCGAACACGCATTGACCTTCGACCAGGGCCTCTGGATTCCGTTCTGAAGGAAAAGGGGGACCCTTACACCATTGACACCTTGCTCAAGGAGAAGACACAAAAGGTCATTGCAAAAGAGCTCTGTGCCCAAGCACATTAATAGAGAGGTGAAGGAAAAGATGTGGTAGAAAAAAAATGTACAAGCAATAGGGATAACCACACCCTAGAGAGGATTGTGAAACAAACCCCATTCAAAAATATGGGGGAGATTCACAAAGAGTGGACTGTAGCTGGAGTCAGTGCTTTATGAACCACTACGTAGTATGCAAGACATGGGTTTCAGCTGTCACGCCACATTTGAACAACAGACAGCGTCAGAAGCGTTTCGCCTGGGCTAAAGACAAAAAGGACTGGACTGCTGCTGAGTAGTACAAAGTTATGTTCTCTGATAAAAGTAAATTTTGCATTTCCTTTGGAAATCAGGGTCCCAGAGTCTGGAGGAAGAGAGACACAGAATCCACGTTGCTTGAGGTCCAGTGTAAAGTTTCCACAGTCAGTGATGGTTTGGGGTGCCATGTCATTTGCTGGTGTTGGTCCACTGTGTTCCCTGAGTTCCAAGAATAACTCAGCCGTATACCAGTAAGTTTTAGAGCACTTCACTCTTCTCGCTGCTGACCAACTTTACGGAGATGCAGATTTCATTTTCCAACAGGACTTGGGCACCTGCACACAGTGGCAAGGCTACCAGTACCTGGTTTAAGGACCATTGTATCCCTGTTCTTAATTGGCCAGTAAACTCGCCTGACCTTAACCCCTATAGAAACTCTATGGCGTATTGTGAAGAAGAAAATGCGATATGCCAGACCCAACAATGCAAGAGTTGAAGGCCAGTATCAGAGCAACCTGTCTCTCATAACACCTGAGCAGTGCCATAGATTGATTGACTCCATGCCACTCCGTATTACTGCAGAAACTCAGGAAAAAGGAGCCCCAACTGAGTGTTGAGTGCTGTACATGCTCATACTTTAAGTTGGCCAATATTGCTAAAATGAATGAATATAATAAAAAAGTTTCCCTTTTTGAATGGAATTAGTGAAGTCAACTTTTTGATGATGTTCTAATTATATGACCAGCACCAGCAGAGAAAGGTGGACTAGCTACCCCTTCATGGACAGACAGTTCAAATCATTGTTGGGAGAGCACATAGAGTTAATAATGACAGTCAGTCAGATTTGATTTGATAAAGAAATGTAGTATTGATCCAGAAAAAGCATGGTCAATTGAAAAGAAAAGAGAAAGAAAAACATAAAAGTTTAGTTTTTTAGCAATAGCACATGAACAAGCTCAGTGTATTGCTAATGAGTTTGCTCTCTACACTTTTGATACTTCACAAGTTTTTTCAGATTTGAACACACTCTCCCCTTTTGTTTCATTGGACTCGTTTCTGTCTGATCTTTGTCCTTGCTCTCCTCCTAGACGTGATTTTCTTTATATCTCCCCTAGTGTTCTGTAGTATGTATGATCTATACATCCTTCTACATGTTAGAAGGATTCAGGATTCAGGCGAGTTGTCCAGAAAAATGTGTCTTTATGACATGTCTCTTGCTGAAATCACCCAGCTGATGTCACAAATCTTGATAGAGTCTCAATTCAATGGTTTTGAAAGTGATGTAATTAATTTTGTGTTTCAACAAGCTAGTAAATATGAACTGAGAGAGGGAGTTCTGAGAGAGTTAAGGAACATTGTTAGACCAAAAGTGGATTGGTCAAAGGTAGTTGTATGCAGAAGAAAACTTAAACTGAAACGATTCAAGATGGTGCCGTGAATGGCAGCCTCAGTGCTTAGCTCTCAAGTGCTCGTATTGTTTTTGTTAGTTTTTTCAGTTTTTTGTTTATCAAACACCATCGTTTTTACCAGGGATGAACTGCTGAACATTCGGCAGACCACTCCACAAAATATTTCACAATTTTTTTTTTTTCCAATGTTTTGTTGAACATTGTAGTTAGCGGAGCAGCGGTGCTGGTCAAACGCCTAAGGTCGGGCAGACGGGGGAAACGGGTGAAACTCAGACAACGCGGACTCCGAACACCGTTGCCCAGCATTCACTTGGCGAACTCTGCTGCTCTGTGTTTCACGGAAACCTGGATAAATGAAGCCATTCCAGACAGCGCATGAAGTCTGTTGGGCTTTCAGCTGTTTAGAGCGGATCGCGTCGCAGAATTAACGGGGAAATCGCGCGATGTGCTTTTACATCAATGAAAGGTGGTGTATAGATGTAACTGTGTTAAAGAAGATGTGTTGTGCCGATGTAGAAGCACTCTTCATTAACTGCAAGCCTTTCTACTCGCAGCGGGAGTTTTGCTCGTTTATTTTGGTGTGTTTTTATATCCCTCGCATAGCGCACGTGAGCCTGGCTTTACAAAAACTCGCCGATCTGATCACAGAGACTGAGCAACATCACCCGGACTCTGTTTTTTATTCATTCTCGGGGACTTTAATAAAGTCAATCTTTCACTTGAACTGCCAAAATTCAGACAGCACGTTACCTGTCCAACCAGAGACAGTAACATACTGGATCACTGTTACACAGTAATAAAGGATGCGTATCAACGAGCTGCCTTGGGACTTTCTGATCACTGTTTGGTCCATCTCATACCAACCTACAGGCAAAAGCTGAAATCAGCTAAACCTGTACTTAGGACTGTAAAAAGATGGACTAACAAAGCAGAGTGGGATTTACAAACCTGCTTCTCCCTCACTGATTGGACTGTCTTTGAAGCTGCTGCCACAGATCTAGACGAGCTCACAGAAACAGTAACATCATATATCAGATTCTGTGAGGACATATGCATTCCTACCAGGACTTATTTAACTTACAACAATGACAAACCATGGTTCACTGCTAAACTCAGTCAGCTCCGTCAAGCCAAAGAAGATGCTCACAGGATAGGAGACAGAGTCTTGTATAAACAGGCCAAGTACACACTAGAAAAGGAGATCAGAGTGGCAAAGAGGAATTATTCTGAAAAGCTTCGCACTCAGTTCTCCTCTAGTGACACCGCTTCTGTGTGGAAAGGTCTGAAAGACATCACCAATTCCAAGACACCATCACCCCAGCACTGTGGCAAATCAACAACTGGCAGACAACCTGAACAAGTTCTACTGCAGGTTTGAAAAGAAACCATTCTCACCTCCTGCAATCCCCCTCTCCCCACACACCTGCCCTTCAACTCAGCGAAGATGACGTGTGCCAGGTCTTCAGGAAAAACAAAAGAAGAAAGGCACCAGGCCCAGAAGGTGTAATTCCAGCCTGTCTGAAAACCTGTGCTGACCAACTGGCCCCCATCTTCACACAGATCTTCAACAGATCATTGGAGCTGTGTGTAGTGCCTTCATTCAAACGCTCCACTATTCATTCAAACGCTCCACTATCATCCCCATCCCAAAGAAACTGGACTTAATGATTTCAGACCCGTGGCTCTAACGTCTGTGGTCATGAAATCATTTGAAAAACGTTTTGGATTATGAAGGACTTTTCAGGACCCTTACTGGACCCCCTGCAGTTTGCCTACAGAGCAAACAGGTAAGTGGATGATGCAGTCAATATGGGACTGCATTATGTTCTGCAACACCTAGACAGACGAGGGACTTATGTGATGATCCTGTTTGTGGACCATCATCCCAAACCTCCTCCACCCCAAACTAACCCAGCTCTCGGTGCCCACCTCCAGCTGTCAGTGGATCAGCAGCTTCCTGACAGACAGACAGCACCCACACAACCAGCACTGGAGCCCCTCAGGGTTGTGTCCTCTCCCCACTGCTCTTCTCCCTCTACACAGATGACTGCACCTCTAAAGACGCCTCTGTCAAACTCCTGAAGTTTGCAGACGACACCACAGTCATCGGCCTCATACAGGACGGTGATGAGTCTGCTTACAGACAGGAGGTCAAAGAGCTGGCTGAAAGGTGCAGTCTGAACAACTTGGAGCTCAACACGCTCAAAACAGTGGAAATAATAGTGGACTTCAGGAGGAACCCCCCTGCACTCCCCCCACTCACCATCATGGACAGCACTGTGGCAACAGTGGAGTCATTCAGGTTCCTGGGCACCACAATCTCCCAGGACCTGAAGTGGGACACTTACATCGACTCCATTGTTAAAAAGGCTCAGCAGAGATTGTACTTCCTTTGTCAGCTGAGGAAGTTCAACCTGCCACAGGAGCTGCTGAAACAGTTCTACTCGGCCATCATACAATCCATCCTCTGCACTTCCATAACTGTCTGGTTCAGCTCAGCTACCAACTCTGACCTCAGAAGACTACAGAGGGTAGTCAGGACTTCTGAGAGAATCATTGGTACAACCCTCCCCACTCTCCAAGAACTGTACCTATCCACAAACAAAAAAGTTAAGAAAATCACTCTGGACCCCTCACATCCTGCACACGCCATCTTCAAACTGTTGCCGTCTGGTCGCCGCTACAGAGCACTGAGTACCAGGACAGCCAGACACAGGAACAGTTTCTTCCCCCAGGCAGTCCATGTCATGAACACTTGAGGACACTTATTTATTTAACATACAGATTTGCACATAACACTGCACAAACATAATTCCTGTTACACTTGAATGTTTATAGTATATATTTTTATTTTTTCTATTTTATATTTTTGCTGTGTTGCACATTTTATATTTTGTATGTTGTACATAATTCTCTTTATATCTGTCTTGTCTTGTTATCGTGTTGCACTGTAGAGTTTTTGTCACTAAAACAAATTCCTCGTATGTGCAAACATACCTGGCAATAAAGTGATTCTGATTCTAATTCTGATTCTGGAGAGGAGGGAGCTAGGAGCCTAGGGGGAGCCGACAGGTCTACGAGTACGGGACTCGGAGGCAGGACGGTGAGGCAAGGGATCCTCCACCCACGGCGGCGATGGAGACCGGCAGACCCGTGGCGAGCACCAGATGGTGAGCTGAGGATGAGCGCAGGGGCTGCTGGGATCCATCGACGGCGTGTGGCAAGGGTGGGAGGGTGGTAAAACTTGAGGCGGCGCACGAGGCGCGGGCACTGGAGGGAGCGCACATGGCACTGGACGGAGCTCTTGGGGAACAGTCTCTAGGGGCGTAACCAGTGGGCATTCAGGACGGCAGGACAGATTCAGGAACTCAGGATACAGGGGTGCCAGGTCTGAGTCAAAATCCACAACTAGTTCCTCTTGTAGATCCAGCAGGCCCAGGTGGATAATCAGCTCATCCTCAGCCATGGTGCAGTGAGTGGAGCTCCACTCCGCACTCTCACTGTAAACGGCTTTCTCCACCACGGCGAGCTCTGTTGCCGGCTCACGCACCTGGTCTGTCGCAGTCAGCTCGGGTCCGGTGGCGCTCCACAGCTCTGTCACTCTCTTCGGCGATGGCTCCGTGGTCGTGCCAGACTCCATGACTGCACCATCGGTGGGCTCAGGCTTGGGCTCCACGACGTGGGGAGATGATGGGCTGGGCTCTGGATCAGGAGTGGGGCTCCTACTCGATGCACCTCGATGCTCCTACTCGATGTACGCGGCGAGGCTCTCTCGAGGGCTGTCCCCGGACAGCTTCGCTCCTGTGGTGGTGTTTAGTCCTCGGAAGTGAATCGAGCAGAGGAAGCTGTCCGGGTAGCACGAGTCGTTCGTGAGGGCAAGGAAGTCCTTCATATAGACCTTGAGAGAGCGACCCTCCTGCTCCAGCGGGAGGGTGAGGAAGTTCGGGTCATTATAGGGGTAATCCATGAAAAAAAACAAAAGGGAAAATACGCCTCTTTACTGTTTAGGTCCGATCGTACTGTCACGGGTGTGGTTTAACGCAAAGGAGACCTCGACAAGTAAAATAAACTTAAACAGATTTAATCCTCTTAAACAGACAAAATAAATATAAACAGGCAGGCAGGCAGGCAGGCAGGCAGGCAGAACATAAACCACACGTATGGACCTCGACGATCAGACAAACTGAATACAAACACACAGGACTTAAATACACAAGGAAATAGACTAAATTAACAAGAAACAGGTGAAGACAATGATGCAATTAACAGGAACAGAAGGTAGGGCACACAGAGCACATGGTATAAGACAAAAACGACAACAAAAGAGTCCAAAGACGTGACACAATGTCTACATCAATGCTGTCAAAATGAGGGGGGCGGGACAATAATAGAGGAGTGATTTTTCCCTGAACTATAATTCCTGACTAAAATGTTTGCTATCGAGTGAAACGTTTGAATATAACAGGCACTTCATTGTATCTAAATTTCTTACAACACAATGATGTTTCCATGTTCTACATGATAAAAAAAAACTATATGATATAAAAGTAATATGAATACAAGATGAATGTTATGAGTCTAAGAATGTTTAGTCCATGCTTATTATCAATACTCTACTCACAATTATATTTTATAAATATATTTCTATAGATGTTTAACACCTAATTTCTAGAGATTATCGTTGATTTTATTGAAGAGACAGTCTCTGCATTTAATAAAAATTAAGTGTTTAATCTTGTCCCTTTTACCCTTTTAAAAAAATGTAGGAGACTGTGACTAAAATTATATTATGTATAAATATATAGGTGTAGTGAGGACGCTGTTGAGTCATGAATGAGCATGTAGCTAGTCACAGTTAGCATGTAGTACTGCTAGCATGACTAACATGTCTGAAGTCCGGTTTGCTAACACAAATCAGAAGAACCAATTCCTATGTCTATACGATATTGTGATGCAGAGATATAGGTCTTGCTAATCGCTTGCTAACCACCCCGAGACTTTGATTGATTAGCTGACTAAAATGAGCCAACCCCCATGTCTCTATGACATTTTAATGCAAAATTATTTTGATTGCAAAATTCCTATGTAAATTACCATAGTAGGAAAAACACATGTGCCTATTTCCCTCACCAGAGTATGTCTATGGGGCAAATTTTGGGGGCTCTTGCCCCCCAAGGGTACAACTTATACCCCACTGTGGGATATGTTCTCACATAGCTTGATAAAGTCTTTACTTTAGTGATTTACAAGTTTGTACAAAATTCTCTGCGCTACAAGTCGGTCGCAATGCTAAATCAATGGGATTTTTTTGGCCAATTTTTCACCCAGTGTACGATCATCTTATAAAATCATCACTTATAAAAAGTCATAGCACACCTTTCCTCAATACCCTGCACAATTTGATGCCTGTTCCTTGGGTCTGTGGCAAAAACTGCGCCTAAATTTGAAATTTAAAGTTAATAAGAATAAGTATGAGGAATAGTAATAGTGTGCTTCGCCTTTACAAGGCAAGCACCACTAATAATCATCAATAAACGCTTGGTAAGGCAGTGAATACTTTTGCAACAAGCATAACATGTGCTCTGGCTTAATGCTGGGCAAACAGGAAATGAGCGCAGAGGGAGTGGAGACAAGTCAGTACTTGGATGAAGGCTCCCTCTGCTGGGTGGTGTCACAATAGGCTACATAATATTCATTTTAACATGCTCAAGTTTTTTTGTTTTGTTTTGTTTGTTAGAGATCAAATACCTGCTCCACAGATGAATCCTGATTCTTTACATGAGGGTCTTTAAACTGTTTACCTCTTGGAGCACTGTACCAACATTATATATTCAACTACACTGATATTCTCTGATAATCAGTCAAGCTTGACTACTGATTATTGTATAGAATTGTATTGTATAACTTTATCATTGTAAGCGGAAAATTGTCTTTGGCTCACCAGTGAAACATATTGTATTGCTAAAAATGTTACACATAATACATAAAATTAAAATTATAAAGATAGAAAAACTATGTAAAATACAGTTCATGCCAACAACCTGATTGATTAAACTCCTGCTTAATTAATCATTTTAATTGCATTAGGGATAAAAAACGTTTTTATTCATTAAGAAAAAGATGAGTGCGTCCAGCAGCAGTACCCAGGTGCAAATGCCGTGAAGCAAAAAGTATCCATAGCAGTGCGAATATCATAATGGCATAAAATAAAAATATTATTTCCAGCAGGCTTAATTTACTGCTACCAGTTTGTAGCAGTAAATGAGGAGGTATCATATCGCTCACTAGTGAAATATGGAGTACCTCAAGGCTCAAGGCCCTTACTTTTCACACTATACATGTTACATCTGGGAGATATTATCAGGAGTCATTGTGCTAGCTTTCACTGCTATGCTGATGATACTGTATATTTCATTGGAGCCTGGTCGCTACCAGGTTACACACCAAATTGAGAAACTAACAGAATGCATTGTCGATATAAAAAACTGGATGATGAGTAACTTCTTAATGCTAAATTCTGAAAAAAATGGAAGTGCTAATTATTGGATCTAAAAACCCCACATGTAATAATATAGAACACAGTCTAACACGTTATGGCTGCTCTGTTAATTCTTCTTCATCAGTTAAGAACCTAGGTATGCCGTTTGACAGCAATCTTTCCTTCGAAAACCATGTTTCTAGCATCTGTAAAACTGTTTTTTCCAACTTAAAAATATATCCAAATTACGACCTATGCTTTTAATGTCTAATGCAGAAAAAATTAATGCACTCCTCATAAAACAGAATGCATTTGTGACACTGTAAAAAAATGGCATCTACGCTAATATTAAGATCACTTTTATTACACTTGTTTCTTCCTTGTGTTGATGATGTTGTGTCTTGACATTATGCACCTTTGGCCCTTCAGTTTCAGCTTCCATCTGGTATAACACTTCTTGTTCTAGGTCATGACATGACATGAACTCAATATAATATCTTAGACTGGTATGGGCGCCAGGAGAATCTGAAGGAATGAAGATTCTGACACACAAAAGATATGTGGCTAGTGATAACTTATGTGATGAACATGTCTGAAGTCTTTGTTTTGCTTTTTGCTTTTACTTATCTTGCCCTGTCCTTTCCTCTATAAATAAAGCGACTTGCGATCTGAGCTTCAGAGGCAAAGGGAGGCAAAAGAGAGAAATCTGCTTTTCTCCCGCTTGCAACTGACAGCGCAATCCTTGCAAGCTAAAATCCAAAGAACTTGTCTTGTGTTTAGGACTGGAGTTTTTTCGCACATGCTGGCATCATTCATAAGGTGTCAAAAGGATGCCACGTGAGTTCCTTCTCAGGTGACTAACACATCATCTCTCTTAGAATCAACATGCTCACTAATTATAAACGCGTGTGCTGTTGCAAACCTACTGTAAATTTAAGGGAAAAAATAAACTGGTTTCATTATTGTGTGTTATGTAGTATTGTGTAATATGAATGTAGCTAAATCAACTTAAATAGGTTAATTTATACCAACATAGAAATTATTTAGAACAACTTCACGCTACCACTTTTTACAAAGTTCTTAGAGGATAAAACGCAAAACAAAAAACATAAAAAGTGCACACACTCTGCAGTATTATATAAACAATTGAAAAGTTTGTGTTGCTATGTGGGTGGCAGCTCAGTTAACTGCCAGCACAGCTAATATATAGCAGATCCAGCATCCATAGCTGCCTTCTCATTTCATCTCATTTCACCACTGCTGCCAAACCCTCTATATAGACATTTATAGCTTCCAGTGAGGCAGATTCCATGTAAGGACTTTATTTGAACAGCATAATGAAAAAATATATTTGCATCTTGATTATGTTTTCTATGAAAATTTGTGCTAGTATTTTTGTATGGGTGTCTCATTTCCTATGAGGGGATGCAACGTGTGTATACATTTCCTGAAACAGAGGTGTCTCTCGTACTGTGGCCTGAGTTCTGCCACAAGCCACACACACATACTGCTTTCAAAATCACAGACAGATGTACAAATAAATTCCCCTACAAGTGAGTGTGCATACACAGAAACACATTCACACTTTAATTCAACTTTTTGTTTTAGTAGCTCCATGGGGATATTTAAAACAACTTAAATATATTTTTTAAATCAGTTTTAAAAATTAGAATGATACCATCAGAATAAAAGGCAAATTACTGTTTCTTTTCCACTGTACCAGGCAAGCTTTGAAACTTTTGCAACCTCACAAATCTAGCTCTGCTAAGGCTCGCCATGCACTAGACCAGTTTACGACTAATTTTAAGTCGGATTTACATCTCTAAAATCCTCCATTGTATGGTTTCATTACAATTATTTAATTGCTCCTGTTTAAAGACAGAGATCTACCGTACTACAGATTTCAGCTCCAACCCCAATCAAACACACCTGAACCAGCTAAATAAGGTGTCCAGGGTTACTTCATAATTATAGGCAGGAGTGGGGAGTGTTAAAGACTGTGGAATGGTAGCTCTCTAAGAACATGTTTGGAGATCACTTGTCAAAGCTATAATTTGTGCACAGAACCTGATTTTGCTGATGTGACATGTTCCTGGATTAACATTGTGGTTAACCAATCAGATTTGCAGAACCAGTTTATAGTTTTTGTGAAATTTGGGCTTACAATCAATGTATGGTGCTTGTACATCAGAGTCATTGATCTATCATTTCCTTTAATTTTAGGGATTACTCATGGATAAGGATAGGTTTAGGTGTAGAGATGTGGTCAGACTGGTCTATTGTGGTGCCAGTATTTGATTACACACATACATATTTAAAAGCTTAGAACACAAAGTATATGTAAAATGTTAGCAATATTTCTTCCTGGCATCAATATGGCTATCCACTATAATTAAGATTAATTATTATATTTATGGACTGTAGGATGGTTATAAAGTCAAAAAAAAAAAAAAAAACTCTTAACCACATGTAGTTTATTTAACAGGCACTTACGTTTGAATGCTGGGTACATTGGTACAGTGTTGGTAATGAGAATGGCATCATATCTCACTTCCTGAGAGGACGACAACTCTACAAATGAAACGATCATGATAGAAATTAGACAAACATCAAATATTAAAGCATTGTGTTTAAAATTCTTGCAATTTGGTGTATTAAAACCAATGCTCTGACCCAGTCAAGACAAAAATAAATTTGCAATCAATTGAGTTTTCTGGGTGTTTTTTGTTTGTTTTTTTTTAAAGGAGACATATTGTGTGTCTTTTTAAAGTAATATAGGTCCCAAGTGTCCTTGGAAAGTGCCAATGAAGTTTCAACTCAAAATACTCACAGCTGATTAACTAATTTATTATGCCATAAAGTTGTTTGTGGATGTAATCCAAACTGGACTATTTTGTGTTTATCTTTAAAAGCAAATGAGCTGCTTCTCTCCACCCCCTTTTGGGATGAGGACTGTCAGTGTGTTCCAAATGAGATATATCCCTCCGAAGGGCAGTTCCGAGTGAAAACAATCATGGCCATCATATTGAAAGGTCATTCCACACTGAGGTGTGCAAAACTGGCCACTTTAAAGAGTCCTACGGACTGAAGGATTTAGAAAGTTATGACTAATTTTTTCATAAGTTTGTATATCTGTTTTATGTGTTCATAGTTGATGAACAGTACGAGTACTGCACTTTGGTCAGTCTTGTGGACATTTTTAAATGAGCTTTACAAATAAATGGACTTGAACGAGATGAACACTTTGGGTCCCTGTGACTCTTTGCATGATGGTGGCACCTCCATGTGGGTATGGGATGATGATGCAGAATGTCACTTAAAGGATGTAGGAATCAAACAACTTTAAAAAAAAAAAAAAAAAAAATACAGAATGTGTATAAGTGAATTTTTGCATAATAGGTCACCTTTAAAAGTAACACTTTCTATGAAGCCTGTATTTATAATACATTATAAGGGTATTCTAAAAGGCATTTTAATTAATGCATTATTAAAAAAACTTTGTTATAACAATCTCAAATAAATAAAAAAAGTTTACGTATTAGTGACTATAACTTATTATATAACTTGTAATAATTATAACTTATAATTATTTATAACACACAAAGAACACCGTATTAAATCTACTATATCATATACATTTATATCTTAAAAATTAAAGCTGCAGTCTGAACGTTTTGCCTCTTTGTTGCCATCTATGTTTAAAAACTTGTTATTGCAGTTCCTTGTGGAATTACATCCCATGTGGGGTTACACTCCAGTGCAGCTCCACTTGGAGGAAACGCCTGTCAGTTACGCATCAGTGGGAATCCTGTACTTAAAAATCACAGATTCTAAACTACGTCTTGAAATATATGACCCAAATAAGAATTTTCAGAGGATATAGTCATCTAAAGGTGTAATTAATAGGTCTGCCACACTTTGATCCGACCAACTGAGGGAAAATTTTTTACAATAATTTGTGCTACCAAATTGTTACACAATCCACCATTAAAATAATTTTTTGACATTTAATTGTTCCAGCTGCTGTGAGTATGCTATAATTAAACAATGCACCTCCTGCAGAATCCTCAGCCGAATGTGGCCATAACTCGTACTTGCCGGGACAGCTTCTTTGTATACAAATGTGACATAATGATGCAGTGCCATGCTCAAATTTCCTGCAAAAACCTACCCATTGTCACACACGTGGACTCTTTTGTTGTTATTTTTGTCGTGTGCCATGTGCTCTGTGACCTACTTTAATTAATTGTCTTTATCGTCTTCACCTGTGTCTCATTTATTAAGTATTTTACATTGTGTATTTAAGTCCTGCTGTTTCAGTTCTGTGGATCCGATCTTGTCAATGTTTATGTGGTTTAGTTTATCTGCCTGTCTGCCTACCTGCCCGAGTTATTATTCCTTTATGTGTGCATGAGTAAATTCGTTAACTTCTCGTCGAGTGCTCCTTTTCACGCTAAACCACTCCGTGACACACATACCACTCAAATTAGAAAGTATTTAAGACGTTAGTTTTGATCATACACATATACATACATACATATATATATATATACCAAATGAAATGTGTCACTACACATTCATCTGATCTGATATTTAAACTTATGGCTATTTGAATTTTTTTTTTTTTTTTTTTTTTTACTGTTGTCATTATTACTCAAGTGGTATTTGTCCGCTTTAAGTAAAGCAACAAGCAAAATGGATATGAGATTTATAATGCATTGTAACCATCCATTTTAACTTAAGTGAATGAATGATGTTCACTGTGTTAAAAGCTATAACCACAAATAGTAAATATTATAACACATTAAAACAGTTCTTATCTCTTCATGAGAAGATACAACATTATAAAAGGGTTTTATAATGCATTATGAATTCATTAAAATACCTTAAGAATACCCTTATAATATATTATAAATACATGCTTCATAGAAACTATTACTGTAACTTTTTTTTTCATTTTGTTCTTTAATACTGTTTTATTTGGGTTCAATTAACTTGATTATCGAGACAGATTAAGCCTAGTGATATACTAGTTCTTTCCAGTTCGCTTTTTGAACTGGACTGAACTTTGAAACTCCTGAAGCTATGGTTCACATTATAGAGAGTAGGAAACCTCACGAGGTGGATAGAGGAAGCTGTAGGAGATCTGTTTGTCTGCACGGTAGTTTGAGCAGGACTGACTGTATGCTGAAGGAACTCTAATATCACGCTGAACACAGTTACTCAGAGCCTCAGTCAGAGGGGTGAAATCTACCTGTAACAGAACATCCACACAGTCAGGTTTAGACTTTAATACAACAGTATGTATTTAATTTGTTTTGTGAACTGAAAACAGACCTGTCTAGATACAGTATAAGACGTCCAAAGAGGCATGGACAAAGCTTCACTGTAGCCACTAATGTAGTCACTATGATGAAGGATGTAATACTTGGTGCGGAACATGACTGCTGGCCGACCATAGGGAAGATTTCTGTTGTCTAAAAAGGGAAAAAAAGACAATCAGAGTAATCTTTTAATATGAAGAAAAAGTGACAATATTACTACATCTGGAACCACATGAGGGTGGGTAAATGGAAACAGAATTTTCATTCATTTGTGGCCGAATAAGTCATATGACTTATTTTTCTCTAATGTCAAAAACATTAATGTAAGTATCTAGGAGTTGGTAGTTTGACTTGCTATTGTCTTTAGAGTTATGTGAAATGTGGCAAATCTGTTCATAGCAATGAATAAATTTGCCACATTTCACATAACTATAAAGACAATAGCAAGTCAAACTACCAACTCCTAGATACTTAAATTAATGTTTTTGACAGCTGTGGTCACTGTCAACTGTTGTTGTATGGAAAAGATGCATACTACAAAATTTGCTGTACAATAATAATCTGCCAAAATGTAATGCGCATCTTGTCTGTAAAGCTGGTTCTGTAAAGCGTGTTTTTGTGCAGCTTGTAAGTGAACAAAGGCTCTGTGTAGTAAATTCTGCTCAACGTGAAATTGCGCATGTAATGGCATTTACCACTGATTCCAGAACAAGCTTCACTGACAAGATACAGTGGTATGCGAAAGTTTGGGCACCCCAAAATTAGCCATGTGCATAAATTTAGGCACCACAAAAGAAAAAATATTTTGTGCATCCTCCTTTTGCAGAAGTAACAGCCTCTAAATGCTTCCAATTAGAGTCTGGGTTCTGGCAGAAGGTATTTTGGACTATTTGTCTTTACAAAACATGTCCAGTTCAGTCAGGTTTGATGGTTTCCGTGCATGGACAGCCCACTTTAAATCACACCATAAATTTTCAATAATATTCAGGTCTGGGGATTGAGATGGCCATTCCAGAACGTTGTACTTGTTCCTCTGCATGAATGCCTTAGTAGATTTTGGGCAGTGTTTAGGGTCGTTGTCTTGTTGAAAGATCCAGCCTCTGCGCAACTTCAACTTTGTCACTTATTCCTGAACATTGTTCTCCAGAATCTGCTGATATTGAGTGGAAAATATGCGACCCTCAACTTTAACAAGATTCCCAGTCCCTGCACTGGCCACACAGCCCCACAGCATTTTTTACTGTAGGTAGCAAGTGTTTTTCTTGGAATGCTGTGTTGTTTTTCTGCCATGCATAACGCCTCTTGTTTTGCCCAAATAAGTTTATCAGTCCACAGCACCTTATTCCAAAATAAAGCTGGCTTGTCCAAATGTGCTTTAGTATACCTCAAGCCACACCGTTTGTGGCATGTGCAGAGAAAAGGCTTTTTCTGCATTAATCGTCCATACAGCATCTCCTTGTGTAAAGTGCGCTGAATAGTTGAACGATGCACATTGACACCATCTGCAGCAAGATGATGTTGTAGGTCTTTGGAGCTGGTCTATTGTTTGACTGTGACTGTTCTCATCATCCTGCGCCTCTGCTTATCTGATATTTTCCTTGGTCTGCCACTTTTTAACTAGAACTGTGCCTCTGGTCTTCCAGTTCCTCACAGTTGAAACTGAGAGCTTAAATCTCTGAGACAGCTTTCTGTATCCTTCCCCTAAACCATGATGTTCAACAATTATTGTTTTCAGGTCATCTGAGAGTTGTTTTAAGGCACCCATGTTGCCACACTTTAGAGAAGATGCAAAGAGGAGAAACACTTACAATTGGCCTCCTTTAAATATTTTCTCATGATTAGGTTCACCTGTGTATGGAGGTCAAGGGTCACCGAGGTTACCAAACCAATTTTGAGTTCTAATAATTAGTGCTAAAGGTATTAAAACCAATAAAATGACAAGGGTGCCTAAATTTATTCACATGGCTAATTTTGTTTAAATAATTCTTGCACACTTTCCATAAATCATATCAAGTTTATTTAACTTGTCAAATATCACTGTGTTTGTCTCCTATATGATATATTTAACTGAATTTTCTTATCCAGACAACTAATGATTTATAAAGGAAAATCATGAAAATTTACAGGGGTGCCCAAACTTTCGCATACCACTGTAACAAAAAAATTGTCCTTTTGCATTTCTTGGAATTTAATTATGAAGCATGGCAGCTATAAAAAATAAGAAAAAAAATAAATATATATATAATACACACACACACACACACTCACCGGCCACTTTATTAGGTACACCTTACTTGTACCCCTTTTGCCTTCAGAACTGCCTTAATCCTTTGTGGCATATATTCAACAAGGTACTGGAAACATTCCTCAGAGATTTTGGTCTATATTGACATGATAGCATCAAACAGTTGCTGCAGGTATTTTGGCTGCACATCCGTGATGCGAATCTCCCGTTCCACCACATCCCAAAGGTGCTCTATTGGATTGAGATCTGGTGACTGTGGGGGCCATTTGAGTACAGTGAACTCATTGTCATGTTCAAGAAACCAGTCTGAGGTGATTCGCACTTTATGACATAGCGTGTTATCCTGCTGCAAGTAGCCATGAGAAGATGAGTACACTGTGGTCATAAAGAGATGGACATGGTCAGCAACAATACTCAGGGCGGCTGTGGCATTGACACAATGCTCCATTGGTACTACTGGGCCCAAAGTGTACCAAGAAAATATCCCCCACACCATTACACCACCACCACCAGCCTGAACCGTTGATACAAGGCAGGATGAATCCATGCTTTCATGTTGTTGACGCCAAATTCTCACCCTACCATCCAAATGTTGCAGCAGAAATCGAGACTCATCAGACCAGGCAACGTTTTTCCAATATTCTATTGTCCAATTTTGGTAAGCCTGTGCGAATTGTAGCCTCAATTTCCTGTTCTTAGCTGAAAGGAGTGGCACCCGGTGTGGTCTTCTGCCTCAAGGTCTGATGTGTTGTGCATTTAAAGATGCTCTTCTGCATACCTCGGTTGTAACGAGTGGTTATTTGGATTACTGTTGCCTTTCTATCCGTTCGAACCAGTCTGGCCATTCTCTTCTGACCTCTTGCATCAACAAGGCATTTGCGCCCACAGAACTGCCGCTCACTGGATATTTTCTCTTTTTCGGACCATTCTTTGTAAACCCTAGAGATGGTTATGCATGAAAATCCCAGTAGATCAGCAGTTTCTGAAATACTCAGACCAGCCTGTCTGGCACCAACAACCATGCCATGTTCAAAGTCACTTAAATCAATCAATTATTTTTCAAAATAATTATTTTTATCACCTTTTTTGCCCATTCTGCTGCCTAAATGCATCAAGTTGCTGCCATGTGATTGGCCAGTGGGTGAGTGAGTGAGTGAGTGTATGTGTGTGTGTGTGTGTATGTATGTATATATATATATATATATATATATATATATATATATATATATATATATACATATTTTTTTTTAGAAAGTTAAATGTACATCAAACAACTCATTCAGCATCACAGTCCCAGTCCAAAGAGAAGGGAAGGAGTTACCATCAATAACTTGTCTCAGTCGTTGATTAAGCTCTTCCACCTTGTTCTGTAACAGACAGAGCCACAGTGACTCCAGGTTATATCCTCTTACTAGGGTCACTTTCAGTGCCCTCTGCCCTCTACTTTTTGAACGCAACTGCAAAAGATTAAAGGTGAAAACCTCCAGCAAATGATCTACATCTGAGCAGAAGGCAAAAGCACTTTTAGAGGCAAGGGGATAAATCAATAAAAAAGAATCCAGTAAAAAGAAATCTGAATTAACCGAAACTACATATAAGCCAGGGATTTCCAAACCTTTCCTTGAGCCTCCCCAGCACATGTTTTTTGATGTCTTCTTTATTTAACCCAGCTGATTTAAGTAATTAGTTAAATTCATAGTTTTCTGTCAGGTAACCAACACAAAGACCCATACAAACATGCATGGAACTGCAGCAATGACTTGTTTCAAACAATGAATATTTTGATCAACTCTCAGAAGCAGAACCAAAAAAAAAAAAAAAAAAAAAAAAATTAGTACATACTTGGTAAATAATTTATGACATTCAGTGGAAGACATCTTTATTTTGGCCTCAAGGGCATTCCTAAAACTAGGAATAAAAGGAGTGCTACATTTGGAGTTTTGGGAGGCTCAAAGAACATTTTGAAAAATCTCTGATCTAGGCAGTTTTAGAGAAAAACAATAAATAAATAAAGCAGAAATAAACAGAAGTCAACTTGCAAGCAGGACTTAAGGAGAAAAAAAAAAATACAGACATTGATAAAAAAACACTAAAAAAAAACAGCATTATAATTAATTTTGGATGGGCTGCAGGAGGATAAGAAATCAAATATATTCTCTAATAAATATTCTCTACATAATGGTCGTTTTTTTTAACACTTTTTCCATCAGGCATAGAAACAATTGTGTGTTTGCCTGTTAGGAAAGTTGCAGTGACAGAAACAGTGACATTACAGATAAAGTTTGAAAGAAGTAAAGCCTGTGTTTATGCTATGCTATGTTTAAGAAAGTGTAGGCTATAATCTGTCAAAAAAAAAAGAACCTTTTGTTTTATTAGTAAATGTTCATTTAAAAGCAGCCTATTATCAGTGTTGCCTATTTATTTACCGTTACCCCCTTATGGCTTTGACAAAGTTTGGTTCCATCTTCCATGGCAGGTGGATAATTTACTTGAAGCAGAGGATTCGGGTGACATTTTAGCTCATCCATGCATCTCTAGTACATGCACATGAAGCAAAGACTTTATAAGCATCAGTAAGGAACCCCAAATATGATATGGAGTAGTTAGTTTTTTTACATTGATAAAAAAATTACACACAAAAGCCAAATATTAGGGTAAGTATGAACAACAATATTAGCATAATAGTAATTTTTACCTTAACAAACCTATTATTTTAAGTGTTCAAAATCATAGTTTCCTAATAGAAATTTAAAAAAAAGAGAAGAGATCTGAAAATACTCTATCGCTGACCTTATCTTCACATGTGCAGCCCAGGTCATCATTAAAACCTGTGACTGGTCCTGCAGTGTTTGGCTTGCTCACTTCTTCAGGCATGCTGGGTATGTATACAGGGGCCCTCAAAAGCTGGTTAAGGCTACCATGAGTACCATTATTAGGGGCAGGCTTCAAACCAAGGAGATCTGGGATACACAGTGACAAAAAAATGTATGTTTTGGCACACTGTAAAGCATTAAACAATCAAGCATTATTCCAAGTATGCATTTTTAGGGTAGTGAAAAACTTTTACATATTTGCTCTAGTTATTTTTTTAAATTTCTAAATAGAAATATATTTATTTTAATTTAATAACATGTAAAATTTATGTTACATATCCGCTTTAAATCAATTCATATAATACATAATTCATTCTTGACACCAGAGCGGGTCAAATGCACACTTTCCTCTACACTATTGCATTCATACATTGATATTGAAAATTAATGTGCTAGCAAGAGATAATTATGGGGAATATAAACTAAACAGCAAGCTACTGTTCACGTTTTTGTATCGTTGTTTTTTGTAACCCAATTCCCAGTCTGTCCTGTCTCAGTTCTAACTTAATACTTTACATTTTGTTAATGATGTCAGTTGACTGTCATGTTTATATTATGAGCATAATTTTCCTGTCTTGTAGACCTGGAGACCCGAAACATTATGCATAATTATAAAGAGAGTGCTTTTGTGCTGAAAATCTAAATTAATGATGTAATCAGAATTAGTCAGGAGGATTACTACAAAATGAAAAAAAGATTCTTACCACACATGACATTATAAAGCTCAATGTTCTCAAAAGGTGGAATTTTTGTCTTGAATTTGAAAGATGGTCCATATCCAAGGAAAATGGTCTGAAAAGAAAGCAAGTCACAAAAGTACCTGCACAACATTTCCAGTTGTATCTATGAAAATTGCAATTCAAACATACCTGCATGCTGTTGATCTTATTGTCATATCCGTGATCACCAGCAAACCCACATTTCCCATGATTCCTTTTTGATTCATAGAACTTCCTGTATCAGGAGACAAGTAGTATATTAAATGTTCTTCTCCTCAAAGAAAAAAACATTTGTGGAAGACATGGAGCAATTTTTCAACTATAGAAATAATTTTTAAAACACAAGCAAATATAATAAAATATAAATAAAAACAAGTTAGTATTTGTAGATGACACGGATCTGCATAAAATGGGACCCAGGTGCAAATGAGGATCTAAGGGCATTTTATTAACAAGACATAGACAAGACAGCAAGGAGAATGAGGGGGAGAAAAGGTGGCCAGAACAGGATTAGAGGGTATGACGTTACAGACAGGCATGGCATGACAAACCGGATTAGTGTGTGGGCAAAACAGAACTTTCTTGTTGTTCTGAGATAGCCCACAAGGCCATAACAGGCAGGGTGAGATGCTCTGGCCAGGTCAAGAACAGTTTCAGTTAAGGCAGCTAAGCTGATTTGAGTGCCCACCTTAGACAGAACAGGCCTCATAAATAATTCAGATGGTGCAGTGTCAGGTTTTTTTCTATTTGGCTGCACAATTTGTGCCCTCATCTTACATTCTGTTGGGCTCAAGGGTGCACGACAGGCCACTTCTTGAATGACTGCAACCCTCTCAATCAATCAACTCAGGAATAACTAAAGTTACCTTAACCAATCCTGGCAGGATTTGAGTGGACTCGACAGTAGGCGATGACTTGAGTGGGCTTGACTGCTTCTGAAATAACTGAATTAAACTTGACTGGCTCCGGGCTGGCAGAAGCGGGCTCAATCTGTTCCTTATTCTTGACTTGCGCTTCCTTGGAGTCAGATGATGATCTGGGACTCAGTGAGGTAAGAGAGCAGGTTGGTTGCTACAGTCTGGCTCTGAGGTGACTGAAGAAGACTGGATAGATTCAGGGATAACTGGAACAGACCTAGAATCCTCTGCTACGATTCCTTGTACATTAACTGCAGTTAACACAGTGGACTCTGAAACAGATGCAGCAGTCTTAGCTACTCTTTCCTCCTCAGTTCATGCTTCAAAGTGGAAGACTAAAGAGGGCCTTGAATTTGACGCGACGGGAGAGGGAGGGTGGCATGGTCTCTGCAGGCTGACTCTGGAGTCCCTGCTATGGTGCAAATATTTAGAAGAAGTCAATTTCCTATTGTGGTAGGGGATCGCCCCAAGAAGAGATTAAAGTAGAGTCGGAATACTCCAAGATCCTTGCCATGAACGTCCACTGAGCCTGCTGAGGTGGCAGCTCTAGAGGAAGAGCTAGGCAAGAAGTCTAGCCACCAAGACAGGAATTCACAGAACAAGAGACTTGACACGTGAGAGTGGACAGCTGCTTCCAGGTCCGGCTAGGGAATCCTGGTAAAGGACAGGATAGGACAAAACACGATAACTCTAATCCTAAACTAGTCAAAGTAATCTCAAAGAGGACCCAAAATCTAAATAGATTAATTAAAACCAATGTCAAAAGGGGTAACAAAACTAGGATTAGAATGCACCAAATAAAAAAAAAAAAACCAAAGACAAAATAAGAGAAAAATGAAATAATTAGATAAGAGATCAAAAACAATTCAGCAAGATCAAAAGATATCTTCAAGACCAAGACAAAACAAGTAGACATAGACTAAAAAAGGGGCTGTGACCAGGGGAAACAAGGTGGTGGGACAAATAAAGAATGTTGCAGACAAACAAAGACACAAAACAAATAGAAAAAACCTAAAAAAAAAAACATTAAAACATTGACGAGACAAGGCAGTCATGGCAGGATCCTGACAAAATACTATATATTAAGTCCAGTGTTTGAATTCCTTAGAATAAATCAGTATTTAAATAAATTCAGTCCACTGAATAAGCTGGGTAAAGCTATGTGGCAGAGCTAAATTATTTGAAACCTGAAGCACACTAAACCTCAGTAATCACTGTGCTGTAAACTTTTAATTTTTAGTTTTTGGAAAGCATGAACTAAAGTAAAATCTGCAATTCCAGTGTTGCATAAGTTGCACAAGTGTTCCATACAGCAAACAGCATCTTCAAATAATGAATGAGACTACTCATAAATGCTCTATTTAATTTAATTTAACTGTCTGCATCATGCAAAGACCTACAGGCCAGGTGAGACTGTCCAAGCAATAAAGTAGTTTACTTCATGACTTTGGAGCCACCGATTAGACAGGACTATATCTTCACCAGTCTGCCTCAATGCTTTCATTCACTGGGGTGCTACTCTTAGCCAAGCCAAACATAGGAGGTAGTCAGCCCTGCTGTGAGGAACCGTTGCTGAACCTGCCTCTCCGTTTTTTTCATCCTCATCTATGGTGGAAGAGTTATAAGCTATTGGCTAAATACATTGATCTTTTTTTTATTTATTTATTGGAGTTTATAAACTTATTTTAGTATCAAATGAGCATACTAGGAACTATGGTGTCCTTAGAAACATCTAATGAAAAGAAAAACATTGTGGTCCAAATTATGTTAGGTAAGTTAAAAACCTGGTGACATTTTATTTTTAACAATTCATATTAATCTTAATTACTACTATTGATTTTGTATTTAATCATATGTAAGTGATATTTAATTGTCCTGGAAGGCAGAAAGTCAGACTCCTTATATTTAGGTCCCTTATATTCAAAATTATTAGGCAAGTTTCTTTTTCCAGATAAAATTAGACAAATAGAGATTGAACTCTGATTAAAAGTTAAAACTTATCAAATGTTCACGAGAAGGATGCAATACTAATAAAATAATCACAAAAAATAGGTGGAGAAGAAAAGTTACATTAACTGCAAAACAATTCAATATTAATGTCAAGAATTAGGTGAGAACCATCAGGAACCATTTAGTTCCAAGTGCCATTATTTTCCAGAACTGCAACCTTCCTGGAGTCTCCAGAAGTGAAATGTATCAGGTTCTCAGAAGCTACAAAATCCTAAAAACTGACCCTCACTTAAGAATAACAAGCTGAAGTGTTGTCAAATCCATTAGGACTCATCTTTCATAGGCTTTGTGGACAGAGAAGCTTTGAGTGACTCTTGAAGAAACAGCATTACATCCTCTTGAACCACTGTTTGAAGAATTTATTCAGAAATCAAAGAACATTTAATGAGGTTCATGCTTGCTGTTTATAACAAGGTTAATGCATTAGGTATCACAAACTGTGTGTAATAAATGAATAATACAGTATTTATCATTCAAAGTTAATTTTTATTTCTACATTAATACAACATTTTAAAATATGTATTTATTTATATAAATTAACTTACTCACTGGCTGGTAAGTTCCAAATGCACAAAGACAAAAGGAGATAATCAAAAGCAGGACTGTCCAAACTCTGTCTTCCAACCCTAATTACACACTTTAATTAGAAAATCCAGAAATGTAGATCAACTTGACATAGACCTCATAGAAATGAGAATGATGACTAGACACACCAGAACAGAATGACTAAAGAGACTGAGAAAAACACAGACAGGAAACCACAGATATGTAACAACTTTATCAGCACTATTTAAAGTGGCCTTGTTTTTTCATAACGTATGCGGTAACTCATGCTAATGAATGGTGTATGAAGAGCTGATGAGCCACATCTGATGGAACCAAAAATTACACCAAAATACTTCCAAAAACAAAAATGTGAGAAAACACACTGTTACTTTCACTTTTGGTTTCGTCTTCTGTCATGCTATGGTGAATGAAATGCATGAAGATGATAATAATCCTCAAAAGGGAGAACACAGGTCAGACAGGTTGGAACACACGTAGGGACATAGTAGACCGGACAAGGGAACACGGGACTAAACAGTTTATGAACTAATTCAAATGAGGATTTACAGAAGCTAGGTCACAGAACACATGGGAAAAGAAAACAAACAGTTCTATAGTCTGACTATATACAAACACTTTACAATAATTAACTAAAACTTTAATGCATCAAATAATGGAACCTTATTATAAAATGTTATTTATTATAGCATATATGTTCACAAAAACACTCAATATAATCAGAAAAGCTAGCAGGCACATTATTTGGCATGGCAGCCAAACCTAAAACCTTCTATTTGATATCACGTTTTAGAAATCAACAAAAATGTCTGTGTTTGGCTACTTTGCTTCCTTCATTGGATTGCATTTTAAAATTATTTGATGCTTTCCAAAGCAGAAGGGCAAAAAGACTGGATTTTGCAGTGGACTGCCAGATCTATTTCATTATGCTATTATTACGAAATAAATAGATAATATATGTTGTTTTTTTAATTGTTAAATCTGTAATTTTGCATTTTAGCCAAGTTAATTAAAATATTGTTATTTGAAAATTAATCTGTCACGATTCCAGTCCATTGAACACTAGAGGTCACCCTCGCATTATTTTGACTCTTACACCATTCAGACTGTGGCACACCTTCCTGGACTACATTTTCCCATCAACCATTACACTGACTGCATACAGACAGCTGTCACCAATATCACAATCACCCGATTACACAGCTGCACTCAATTAAACACTACTGAAGCTACAGACCAATGATCCTCAAATGTGGACCTAAAGATCCATTTTCCTGCAGAGTTTAGCTCTAACCCCAGTCAAACACACCTGATCATGCTAATCAGTGTCTTCATGATCATTGGAAAAAAAATATCACAGGTAGCTGAGTTTTATCAGGGTTGGAGCTAAACTCTGCAGTGCATTGGACCTCCAGGGTGAGATTTGAGGAACCCTGCTATAGACTTACCATTGATCAAAGTATTGTTTGCATGCATCGCTCTCCTACTAACAGCACTCCATGGAACCATTTCGAGTTACCCTAGCTATATACTACTTTTGCCTTGTCTGTTTTTCCCATGTATGACCTTTTGCCTAGTATTCTTGGATACCCCGGTCATCAGTTTGGACTCTGCCCCTATTTGGACTATTGCTTGGATTGCTGTCGACTGACCCTCGCTTGTTCCCTAGACTTTTCTTGTGATTTACTTTGGACATACCTGTTTGCTTACTGCCTGTATTGCTGACCATGTCTTATAATAAAAATCTGTAGATGGATCTGCACATTTCTTGCCTTGTCTGCTCTGTTACAAAAGCACTAATTAAGAAAATCATCTTTGCATAGTTAGGTTTATGTATCTTTATCAATAAAACAAAAAAAATGGACATGTTAACTATTTTAAACATGATTATTAAAAGTAATTTTGTGGTAGGTAGTTTACCGTGCTATGTGCCATTTCCTCTCGACCATCAGGTGAACCTCCTCAATTCTGTGATTGTTGGCATAATGCAAACGTTTGGGAAGATGCTGCTTCAAGTATGGTTTGAAGTGCTGGTCGGATTTTTTACACTGTAGGAGAACCAAAGATATTTATTCAACTTTTTAGTAGATGTCATATAATGTCAGTTAACAGAGGTGTGGTAGCAGAGTAACCACAGGTGCAAGATATTATATTAAGCATGGAGTTTCACTTGATTTTGGCTTAGGCAATGTCCACACAAATGCGGTTATTTGTTAGTTAATCCAAAATAAATTCTTACATTAATTACTTACCCTAATGTCATTCCAAACCTTCATTTTCAGAACACAAATTAATTTTTTTTTTATGAAAGATCTTTCTGACCCTCCATAGACAGTGAGAACCGCTTCCTCTACCTGGACTAACATGGACTCACTAAGTGTGTACCATGAGGTAAGAAATTCTACATGCATACTTTGGATCTTCACACCCACTTGAACACAGCCAAATACATGAACTACACCATTTAAATGTATCAAGTGTTCCAAGTACAAAGACCGTGAGTGTGGGTATTTGGACAAAGCCTTAGGCTCGTGACGTGGGAGCATCTTCTCCTACTGGAAACCTTTTCAGGCTTTTGATTGGCAAACATGGCTTTATGTTTGAGATTATATCACCACCTGTTGGTATGATGTGCATTTTGACAGATTTTTTATAAAGAAATTTTCTAAAATAAAAATACCCTTGCATGTTTGGACACGGCCTTTGTATACTTTTGTAAATTTACATTATACTTTACTATTATAAAGTATTTTATAAAAAGGTACTCACCGTAAGGTTTGCTACAATTGCTTTGGCATCATCTAGAAACAAAAAAAAGAGAGGTAAACTTAATTGTTTTTATTCCTGAAAATAGTGCACTTTATTCTAATGTCCTCACAAGAGAAAAATGTGTTGAGAGCATTTGACTTAGCAACTTGACATTTAATTAACATCAACCAATTGACCACACAACCTAAGTGACAGACAAAAAAATAAAAAAAATTTGAGACAGGCAGTATTGCATTTTGATAAAATTAAACCTGTTTTATATAGAAAATAATAATAATAATAATAATTTATAAAATAATGTAAATATATTTACATACAAACAATATTTTAACAATCGATAAACAAAATCTTGTGATTTCTGATGCAACTAGGTCAGGGCAGGCTAGAATTCTCATTTTGCCTTTTAATTACTCACATTTAGAGTTGTTTGGATTTCGGGCTCGGATTCTTCCCAAAGACCCAGGAATTAGGATGATGTCCTCAGTGTTGGACATGTAGGAGCTCAGGAACTCTGTGCGGTCACAATGAGCTTCCTCCATGCCTGAAGAAGAAAATATAAATCAAATATTTAGAATTTTGAATGAAATAGTATCATCCCTAGACACCCAAAACCAGGTCTAAATGTGGTACCATGGTCTCCAACCAAGATTATATTGACACAACGGTGCAGGTTCATCTGTTTCAGGCCATTCATTAGCTGTCCAATCACCTTATCAATGTCCTTCAGTGCACTGTCTAGCTGTAGAAGGAAACAACATCTGTGTTACTCAACATCAAAGTTACACCAGCAACATCAACAGTCTTAAAATTTGAAAATTAGCTTCAAGCCAACTTTTTTTCACACATTATGGAAAGTAAATGTTATAAGTAGGGCTGGGTATTGTTCAAAACTTTGATATCGATAACTTGACATATACCGGTTGCCGAACAAATTTTCAATACCAATTTTATTAAATAAACTCTAACAGTTAAAATGATTAAAATAAAATATTTATAGTTTTCAGCTTGTTGTTTTTACAGAATCATATACTCATCTCCTGTGTCACTGCACAAAAAAAGGAACAAAATATAATCAAACACAATATATCAGTGTATATAAGTTAAATAAAGCTTAAATAGTCTTCAGTTTGGCAGTGTTGGCATGTTACTATAAAAAATTGCAATTAGTTAATAGTTTCATCAAATACAACATAAAAATAACTAATTACGAAGGAAAGTAACTATTCAAATATGTCAAATAACTTGGATGTTCCCAATATAAATGTTAACTGAATAAAAGGGACACTACACTACTGAGTAGAGCTTTATATAGCTTTAGTAATTAAAATAACCATGAATGCATTTTCATTTCAATAATAAAAAATATTATTATTCTAATATCAACAATATAAAATGCACTAGGATTAATGAGCTGCTTGGTTCATGAATAATAATCACATTGCATGTTTATGGATTTGCTAAAATTACATTGGGGATGACAATAGGTGAGTGATAGACAATAAGATAATACTTAGCGCATTACTTTCGGCCCATTACCAGATAAACTGGCAGTTTTTAAAAGCTGAAGAATTCGAAAAAAAATACAACAAAAATAGTGTTTACATGTTGTGTATCACTTCTGTGTTTTATGTAAGACCCTTGCCTCTCTAGCTCTGCACCTTTCTTTGCGTGTGTGAGTCAAAGCATTGCTGACCCGTGCACCTTCACAGTTTACGGAACGTCAAATACAGGTATGCACTGCACATCCATTATGATGAGCCTATAATAATTATAGTAAAGCAGCAGTTTAATATCAGTAATGATAATGGCATTGTAACGGGGGAAAAGTAATTAGATTACCCGTTACTGTAAAAAATAACAGCGTTAGTAATGCCTTTTATTTACAGATTAACTACTTTATTTACAGAACAAGATGTATTTACTCTGTGGTATTGAGGAAATTCGATGGTTGCTTAAAAATTTAACTTAACACCCAGCCATAATAATGTTTATAGAGTGAGTCTTGTATTTGGGCTGAATTTGTTTGCTTTACTGTTAAATTTGCAGCTTGATCATGTATGTTTATGTGAGTAAGTGTTTGACTGAAGCAAGTGTGACAACGTCCATTGGTCTAAGTAATTATTGTAGATTCTGTTTACCTCAGTGCTGTGAGGTCCTAGTTTGTGGCCATAGGAATCCAGCTGTTCAGAATGCATTGCATAAACATATGGCCTGCAAAAACACAGACACCTGTTACTTTTTAATCAATAATAAAAAGAAAAATAAAAGCTACAAAATAAATTAAAACACAATGACACTATGTACTACTGCAATAGTATAAGTTACTATTTGGCAAAGTCTAATAACTACAATATACTTCGATTTTGTTTGAAGAACAAACTAAAATGACATACTTTTGAACAAAATCAGGCCGAACCAGCTCACAAAAAAAAAAAAAAAAAAAAATGGGGGGCATAATGTTCTGAAACAGTAAACAGTCACTTTTCAAATTTCTTTTTGCCCTCAGACAAATAACAAAAAAGAAGCTTGTTTGAGGTATATCAGGGCCTTAACCTATTGTTTCTCAACCCTGGTCTCAACAAAATTAATGCCAAATGTATTTTAAACAAAAAGCTTGAATTTCACAAATCAAAAAATAAAAAAATGCATTGCAATTAATAGTGCTTACATTTTAATGCATTGTTTTTACAGGACTTGCATTTTTAAGTAGTGTATAGTTTCACTTTACAAATTAGTTTCCAAAAATTAAGTGGTTCAAATTCAACAGATAGCTCAGCAGCGCACATCCAGGAACTGCAGGAAAAGCAGAAAAATTGAAGATTGGAAATGGTTTAACAGCAATGTCAATTTTGCATGGTCGTATAATTAGACTATCATCAAAATGGTATTTCACTAAGGTATTTCTATTCAAAAAGTGAAACTTGTATATTAATATAATTATTCATTACACACAGACTGATATATTTCAAATGTTTATTTCTTTTAATTTGATGATATAACTGAAAAACCCCAAATTCAGTATCTCAGAAAATGTGAATATTTTGAAAAGGTTCAATAGTGAAGACATTTGGTGCCGCACTCTAAACAGCTAATTAACTCAAAACACATGCAAAGGTCTTTAAATGGTCTCACAGTCTAGTTCTGTAGGCTACACAATCATGGAGAAGACTGCTGACTTCACAGTTGTCCAAAAGACGACCACTGATACCTTGCACAAGGAGGGCAAGACACAAAAGGTCATTGCAAAAGAGGCTGGCTGTTCACAGAGCTCTGTGTCCAAGCACATTAGAGAGGTGAAGGGAAGGAAAACATGTGGTAGAATTTTTATATATATATATATATATATATATATATGTATGTATGTATATGTATATATATATATATGTATATGTATATATATATATATATATATGTATGTATATATGTGTATATATATGTATGTATATATATATATATGTATATATATATATATATATATATATATATATATATATATATATATATATATATATATATACAAGCAATAGGGATAACTGCACATTGGAGAGGATTGTTAAACAAAACCCATTCAAATATGTGGGGGAAATTCACAAAGATTAGATTCACATTCAAGAGTCACTATGCACAGTCGTATGCAAGACATGGGTTTCCGCTGTCGCATTCCTTGTGTCAATTCACTCTTGAACAACAGACAGCGTCAGAAGCATCTTGCCTGGGCTATAGACAAAAACTGTGTTTTCTGAAGTCCAAGGTCAGTGCAGCCAAATACCAAGAGGTTTTAGAGCACTTCATGTTTCCTGCTGCTGACCAACTTTATGGAGATGCAGATTTCATTTTCCAACAGGACTTGGCACCTGCATACCGGCACACAGTGCCAAAGCTACCAGTACCTAGTTTAAAGGACCATGGAATCCCTGTTCTTATTTGGTCAGCAAACTCGCCTGACCTTATCCCCATAGAAAATCTATGGGGTATTGTGAAGAGGAAGATGTGATATGCCAGACCCAACCACGCAAAAGAGTGGGCTCTCATAACTTGGGCTCTCATAACACCTGAGCAGTGCCACAGACTGATGGACTCCATGCCAAGCCATATTGCTGCAGTAATTCAGGCAAAAGGAGCCCCAACTAAACATTGAGTGCTGTACATACTCATACTTTTCATATACTTTTATAAATTAAAGATAACTATGACATGTAGGTAATTTCATCTGTTTCATCATTGTTAGCATTCACAGATAAAATAAATAGAAAGCTTTACTATTAGGCTACTTAAATCAATAAAAATAAATAAAACCAATCAAAAACAAAACATCAATCATCGTCATAATCTGTAAAGATTTTCTCTAAAAGCGCATCTAATGAGGAGATGGCAACTCAGAACTCTTCAGCTGCTGACGGCACGCACCATAAATGTTGCTGCTGCTGGCAGGTAAATAGAAGCCATCAAGCTGCTCTTGACAGCCATGGGAGCACTCTCCTGTTGTTTCCACCAAAGTGGCAAAACTCCAGCTGAAATGCAGCCCCATTTAGCCTACTGTGACGAGTGTCCCAAGGATCAATCAGTGTCTCCCTGGGAAACAACGAGGAGCACCTGACCGCACCCATCACCAGCTGATCAGTCACAGCTGCACCTCATCTAGAACTGGCAACTCAAATCTCGTGAGGCACGCCAGTAGGAGAGCATGGTCTTTTCAAGAGTAGAGATCAATGCTTGTCTCTTGTTCCCCTCCAAACAGCACAGTGTGACTGATCAGCCCCACGTAATCACAGCATGGACCCACTGAACTAAAAAGAGAACAAAGAGAACTACAAGCACCAAGACACAGTTTGGACGTTTTGCACTGTTTTTCTGACACCATTGTAAATAAAACCACCTTTCTGGGTTTTTGTTTGTGCACCTCTGGTGCATGATTCTTCAACTTGTGACACTACATACTTTCACAAAAGTTCCTTCGTTTTAAACAAACTTCTTTTGCTTTTGTTTCATTCCCCCTCCCAGGATACAGTTATCTGCAAAGAAATGGGCTATCTAATAATTTTAAGAATGAAATATTAAGATCATAATATTGATGCTAGGCCTAAATGGTTTCATAAAGCAGCTACACTATGTCAGCAAGAAAATGTCTGTATAGAAACTTAGCATTTACATATGAAAAAAAAAGATCATTATGATTTTTTATGAAATGGGAATTTTGAATAATGAAAATGTTTGTTGCTTAAAAAAAAAAAAATGGATGCAAAAGTATCAAGACTCAAAAAACACCAGTTTATTAGAAGGCCTGATGGAAATGAAATATAGCCTACTTTTTCAGTTATTGTTTTAATTATTTAGAAAAGCTACTTAAAAAAAATTAAATAAATAACAAGACATTTTTTTAAATTTAATAGGCTAATTTTAAATGTAAATTATGTGCTAGCTGAAAAATCACCCTAAAACATATCCATTACTTCTCTTTATTTTAACTTCAAATTGCGACATTGTTCAAGAATTTCCTTATAAAAAAAAAAAAAAAAAAACACAATTAGGCCTACTGGTGAAAATGTCACAGTGTGATCGGAACAGGATTTGGTTTACCGATGAGTGTGAGCGGAAAATTAGCAGAGCGTTTTGCTTATGCCGTGCATGCCCTCACATGCTCTGGTGCCAACATGGACCGAGTTGCTTATCAGTACACACAGTTTTGTTGTTTGTCATAAGATGTTATTTTAGGGCTGTGCAATTAATCAAAATACTTTTTGATTCTTTCACTCGTCCATAAAAGCCCAATTTCACATGTAAATCATTAAAATCGTGTAACCTGCATGCCTCAATGGTCAAAAGTGCACATGTCCCTTTAATTGCTTATGCTAAAGTGCCCTTTCGGCTCAATGTAGTCCACTCCTGGGCCACAGATAGTGCCCTAGCAACATTGCTTCGCCCCTGCACTTCCTGAGCTCTGTGCAAGACACTTGTCTAGAGCAATAAGGAATTTTGCCACATTTTGTGTGCATTTGACCGTTCATGCATACAGGTTAGTCAAGTCAAGTGGCTTTTTATTGTCATTTTTAACTACATATAGCTGTGCAGTGCATAGTGAAATGAGACAATGTTTCTCCAGGACCTGGTGCTACATGAAGTCACACTTACAACAAAAATTGTAAAAGGTTACTTAATTTTACTGAGTTGCACATGAAATTGGGATTTTGCTGAGAAGTGAAAGGTGACAAATAGAAAGGGGGCAGAAAGTATTTTGATTGCAAAGCCCTAAAATAACCTTGGTACTTGTCCAGGCCCTTGTCATTTCTAGACTGGACTACTGCAATGCTCTTCTGGCTGGACTTCCATCAAACACAATAAAACCTCTACAAATGATTCAGAATGCAGCAGCACGGCTGGTATTCAATGAGCCCAAGAGAACCCATGTTACACCTCTCTTTATCTCCTTACATTGGCTACCTATTGCAGCTCGCATCAAGTTCAAGGCACTGATGCTTGCATATAGAACAACCACAGACTCGGCACCGGTCTACTTCCACTCACTATTACAAATCTACACACCCTCTAGAAGTCTGAGATCTGCTAGCGAGCGACGCCTCGTGGTACCATCTCAAAGAGGCTCGAAATCACTCTCCAGAACTTTCTCGTTCTCTGTTCCTGGCTGGTGGAACGATCTTCCCGTACATATCCGGAATGCTGGATCTCTGTCAATCTTTAAGAAACTGCTGAAAACTCACATCTTTCAGCAATACCTGACCTCATCATAAAAAAAAATATATATATATATATATATATATACTCTCACTGTCTCTGTCTCACTTTTCCTCCCCCTTGTTTATTCCTTCCCTTCTGGCATGTACTAATTTGAACACTCCCTGTGACTGGGTGATATAAGCACTTACTCTGTCTGTTTGTCTCTCAAAAAATGAATCGCTGTTGTACTCTCAATTGTAAGTCGCTTTGGATAAAAGCGTCTGCAAAATGACTAAATGTAAATGTCTATCCTTGTTGTGTGATTCTTCCCCCCGTCACAAGATTAGTTATTTATTGTATTAACATAAAATGCAATTAAATTATGTATTTTTATAGGTTCATTGTAAACATTGCGACAGAGATGCAACCATGTTCATAAAAGTTGTGAGTAGTTTCCCGAACAACAACATAGCCAGCTGATTAAGCACCATAGTACAATGCATTGTTCTGGATACAAACTAGCCAAATTAGTAAACTTTTTTGAACATTGTCGCATCTTCGTTGTTTGAACCACGCAAGTTCAACAACATAGGGCCATTGTCATGTCATTTTACTTATCAAAGATCTCTACGATGCTGCTATATTGAACATGGCACATATTGACCAATTTATTATTTTTTTGGTTCGCTATCATTATGCTTTGTCGCGGGTTGCCTCTATCGTCATACTCCTGGGTTTCCTTAGCTGTATATGCACATGTGCATTTTTAAAAAACACAGTTTAGAATGGACGAGGAAAAACACATAATTACAACGCATTTTACATGAATTAAAAAATCGCAATATTGTTAAAATCTCATTATAAATCACATTAAGAGAGTCCATGTAAACAAACTCACTGTGACTGTTAAGATAACCTCATTAACCTTAAAACGAAAAACAAAACAAAAAAAAACAATACATACAATTTTCTCCAAAAAGGACAGACTGGCCATTAACACTATAACCTCAAAAATGTATCATTTATCACTGTTATTCAATTAATCTCTCTATGTATTTTTTTACCAATAGCCTATAGAACATTTTTGCATCATTCTGTCACAAAAGCTACAATAGATTACAAAAGGAAGCATCGGACTGGTATTTTGGAATAAAAAGGTTACAATAATCTCTTTTGTTAAACAACAGGTTTAAAATGGGAATACAAGTGAAGTTTAGCTTTAGGAATTTTAATTGAAGCATGTTCAGCTTAACTTTAGCTAGATAACAAAAGGCTATCTGCTGCCATCAGGGCAAAAGTGTAATTCACTGCATTCACATGCTCCTCTGATGCCCTTATGTTAAAGTTATGTCAAGTTAAAACACACAAACACACGTGCTATACTACAAAGATTTGTTGGGTTTGTCATTCAAGCATGGCACTGACATGAGCCACCAAAATATGTGTTCTGATTCGGTTCTGTACATACTGATTACTTAGGAACCAGTGCCATACTGGTACCGGGTTTCGGTACCAAACCCCAACTAAGTACATACTGACCTCTCTGAATGCGGAAGATGAAGCCATTGCAACATGGTCAGAACTCTCCTTTCCATTGGAATGCCACTGTTAATGAAAAACACATTTGTACATTACATTCTTGTACATTACATGTATATAACCGAAATATATAGCTATTTAAAGTGTATATATACACACACAGACACACTAATATGTATATATATATATGTGTGTGTGAAAGAATCAGCAGGGCAGTACAATTAGGCAAACCTTTAAGTTTAACACCTGCAGATATAGAAGTATAAGTTCATAAGAGTCTTAAAAATAGTCTTATGTAAGATACCAAGGAAACAGGAAAGCTTAGAAAGATTATCTCAATCAATCTCTCCACTACTAACTCCACTCATTCTGACCTGTCCAGTTGTATTAATGTTCAGTAAATTTATGTACTAAGCACAGGCCTCCTCAATCATGGTTTGGGGCCAAAGGAAGTAGTCCTGAAAGCACTTTGCCCTTCTGTGAATTTGGTATGCAGCTGAAAAGTGCCTTTCATGTATGTTGAAATTTTTCTCACAAATTACTAGCAAACCAGTTCAGGCTGTCTCTAAGTACAAGTGAAAAATGCAGTCTGAAGGCCCTCTGTGAATGTCAATGAGGGAAACTTTGTGTTTCACTTCTAGGCAGGTGTAGGGCTTGCCAGAGAGCACATCAGAACAAAAATATTCACGATTTCCTCCAAGCCAAAATTTCAAGATTTCATAAAACAAAGTACTTTTGCCAGCTGTATAACTAGATTTTCATGTCATTTTAAGAAAATATAAGTTATTCTTGTCTGTGGATAAAAATTGTCAAAGCTTTGTGGTTATTGTAGGTGTTTGTTTTACTAGCCCACATGCCCACCTGCATGTCTCCATGACATTATGGTCCATAGATTTGAAAAGTCCTCATTTACTATAAATATATAGGATTTTTTTTCACACATTTAAACATCCACCAAGCTGAAATCATGAAATGGCACTAATGTGCACTCCTCGATAGCCACATTATTTAAAAACTTGATTTTAAATCATGTGACTTTAAACTACCTTCAAACATTGTTTGCATTTGAGTTTGGATCATGTTGACTTACACTGGCCAGAAAAACGTACCAGCCTTTACTCCCTGTTTCACTGCTGTTATCCAGATCTAGAAATGGAAGAAAAAACAGGTATCAAACCAAACGTGTTGTTCTGAGTCTTTTGGTAAAAATCCATTTATTCATATCAAACTAAACAATTTCTAGGGATATAAGAGACTATTGTTCTGTGTGTTGGTTCATTTTCACATGTTTTGGCAAAACTGCGACAAGACTGGATAAGTTCCATCTATGATGGCCTCATTTACCGTCACAGCTCTGTCAGTAGAGTATAGAATCAGCCAGAAGAAATAAAGTTCAGTGAAAACTGAAAATTGGCTCCAGCTGTTGGGTTAATAGCTGACAGATGTGTTAGAGATGTCCTCTTTGTTTTCATGTAGCTTGCAAAAGATCTAAAAAAAACATTATGCAGATGATCTTCTTACAGTTTTAGAACACTTGTGCCCCTTAGATACTACTTATAATTTTCTCATTTCTTGCAATACAAATTAGTTCAGAAATTAAGTTCTGTGTAATAGAATGAATGACCCAGGGGAAAAAAAAAGTATTAAACTGCAATTTACTACTCTGTCAGATTTTTAAGTACCAGATTTTAGTACAGTTTCAAGATGTACTGTACGGAGAAACTCTTTGTATGCATTGTGTGGAAGAATGGGCCAAAACCACATCTGAACAAACATCAAACATCAATCTTGAAGGTTTCATGGGCCTCTTTTATGAACTCTAAACTTTTTATTGGATTCAAGTCAGGTGATTGGCTGGGCAATTCTAACAGCTTTACTTTTTATTATTGTCTCACTGAAATGTCCACCCTCATTTCATCTTTGTCATCCTGCTAGATGGCAGCAGATTTTGATCAATTCATCCTTTAATTATAAGTTTTTTTCCCAGTACTGCACCATGATGTTTTGAGGTGATGTGTAGTGCCATTTGAGAAAAAAACTCACAGGTTGTCCTCCCCACCATCGATGCTTAAGCTTTTCCTTCCCACGAATGTTAAAATTGGCCTCAAAGCCAGGGTCATGCATCGAGTTACCCACAATTCCATGCGACTCAGGATAAAGACCCTAATGCAAAGAAAAAAAAAATCATAAGAAATAGGTTCACATCACATGGTTTAGCAGGCAACAGAAATATTATCATGTAGAGTGGTGCTTTCTAAGTTCTAATATGAACACCACTTTTGTAGAATTTGAATCCTACAAAAAAAGTCTTAAAAAACTTGTAAAATGTAACAAAGAACACATTTATTACATACTGTTGTAATTGTATACAAATTTGGGTAGGTTTTGGTGGGGTACACAGGTCTCATGTATGGTGCGTGAGTTCCACATGATCCTATAACAGAAATGTCAATCATTAGGCATTCGTTTAGTACAATAAATTGTTAATTTAGCACAGGTGGAATACATGAACTTATTGTTTGAACAAGATTGTGCCCTAAATTGAGTTTTCCTGTAGTAAATTTAGGGTTTTAGACAAATCACAGAAAAAGGTTTGTTGTAGACTGTTGGCTAGTGTTTAGGGTGTTAAATCAGCATTTTATTACTTGAGATTATTTATCGAAATTACAACTTGCTGTCAATTCCAAACACACAAAAATATTGAAGAAGCACCATAATGTCCACAACTGCTTGACTTTTTATAAATAAACTACATTATCACACAACTCCCTAAATAAAGTTAGATAGTATAACTATCCACATACATACCGTCTCAGCAAATTCTGTTATGTACAACTAATTGGTATTTATTTTTGATGAATATATATATTGTGTAATACATTTTATATTTTCTCAACGGACTGACAGCTTAGTATTTATTCAGTTTGTTGATTTTGTTTATGTTATGTTTGTTGACAAAACATAAGTCTTACTAAGTTTCTCAATATTGGGGATCACCATGCTTCCTCTTTTCATGTAAGATGCACGAAAGCCATCAACAGACAACATGATGATAGGCAGCCGAACAAACCTAGATACACAGAAATAAACATTAATTCTTCAGTTACAAACTAAATTAAAAATATATATTTTTGCTTATATTTGTCCTAATCAATAGTTGACAGATAAGTCTTTCATTTGCTCTTTTATAACAACCTTTGACTATTAATATGATTAGGTTCTAAAAACACATTAACATTAATTGTGTTAATCAGCCAGTCCTCCCAATAAGGTTTTTGGTCAAACAGAAGCCCAGTATCTATCTTAACTCTTTTAATAGTGTTTGCCATTATTCAGCACTTCACAGCATTAAATACATAAACATTTCCTTGTCTTTTAGTATGTAAAGTACAGCTGTGACCTAAGATATAAGTGTGGTGGACTTGGTGTTGAATATAAAAAGTTTAGTGATGTTTGTTACTGAAATCACAATTGTCTCTCACCCGGCTGGACACTCGTGGTTTTTAATCTCTTCACACTCTTCCTGCAACCAGGGAATGTCCCCTAATACACGGAGGAAGTCATACAACATGAGGTGACGGGACACATTTCTTCATATACACAAACATGCCAGACCCCACTCTTATGATTGTAGTAGTCTGGGTAAAAAGCTCTTAAGAACTTGACTGGAAGTTATTAACCATCTTCCCCCCCATATGGATTATACACACTCTATCAAATCAAAATCAATCAAATATAACAAACACAAATCAAAAATACCAGTAATGGGTGATAGCCACTTAAATCAAAACATTCTAAAACTTCTACATTAAATTATTTCTGATAAACATTATACTAATTACATTAAAAAACTGCAAATACTTTTTATTTTTCCAGTTTGCAGAAACACTCAAAGCATACCTTTGCAGAGAGACCTGTAGTTGGTGCAACAGTCTCCTTTAGCCATGCAGTCCTCTGAGCAGTGACAGGCATGCTGTTCATTGCGAGTTTCACCACAGCGGTCTTTACTGCACTCAAAGCCCCCAGCTAAGGAAACAAAACAACAATAACAACAACAACAAAACACACACACACACACTTCTTAAACATAAAACCTAAGCCATGTGAAATTAAAATGAAACTGTTACAGAGCCTGGTACAAGTATTACTTCCTCAGCCTCAGACATTTTTATATATATCCCAATTAAAAAGGAAAAACCTTACCTGTTTTCAGGCAGTGTTCATCAAAGTCGGGGCAACAGGTACTGTATGTTTTACACAGGTTGTCACAGCGACAGTTTGGGGGTTCGCTTTCCACTAGTTCAAAGCATCTGTTTTTGCAGGAACCTGACAGGCTGTTAAATGGATAGTCAGAAAGAACTTCGAGGACCGAATCAAGTTTAAGGAAGAGGGAAGAGACATAGAACATAAAAGATTTGAGATTAGAGATTTTAAATCTAACAACACACATCACCAAAAAGGCTAACTTTATAAAATGTTGGTGCAAACATTCATAAGTGCTCTGCTCTGAAGCTGAAGACATAAGGGAGCTAAAATCTTAATATTGGCTTAGGTTAGAGCAAAGCCAATATTTCAAACACAAGCTAAAGGGGCAACAAAAAGTGGTCTTATTTGAATGTTCCTTGCACGTTACTACTACCAACATATATCAACTGACATGATCATCAAAACCTCTCACGGAGTCAAAATCAGGGCTAAAAGTGCAGTCTGAACTCGTGTGTGGCATATCAAGATGCTGATTAGACATGATTGCACAAGTGGGTCTTTGGCCTTTTATTGTGGACAGCCTCTCTAAAATTTGAGAAACAGTTGATTGTAACCTGTGGAATGTTGCTCCACTCCACTTCAATGATTTTGCGAAGTAATTAATACGATTTTAAAATCTATCCGATGTTTGATAGGGATCCAGTGCAGTGTTGACAGAACCGGGCTAATATGATCATACTTCCTAGTTCTAGTAAGGACTCTAGCTGCTGCGTTTTGGACAAGCTGAAGTTTGTTTATCAAGCATGCAGAACAACCACCCAATAAAGCATTACAATAATCTAACCTCGAGGTCATAAACACATGAATTAATATTTCTGCATTAGAGGTTGAAAGCATAGTTCGTAATTTAGATATATTTTTAAGATGGAAAAACGTTTTAGAGATGCTGGAAACATGGTTTTTGAAGGAAAGATTGCTGTCAAACAGCACACCTAGGTTCCTAACTGATGATGAAGAATTTAAGAGAGCAGCCAATGCATCATCCGATGATAGAAGCAGGTCATTAGAAACTCTAATGTGAGCAGTCTCAGTACTATGGTACGGTCTAAAACCTGATTGGAAATCCTTGCAGATACCATTTTTTTTCTAAAAAGGAATACAGTTGTGAGGATACTACCTTTGACAGACAGAAAAGGAAGATTAGAGATTGGTCTGTAATTTACTAAGTCTTTGGGATCAAGATGTGGTTTCTTAATAAAAGGCTTAACTACAGCCAGTTTGAATGTTTTGGGAACATATCCTAATGACAATGATGAATTAATAATGGTCAAAATAGGATCTATGACATCTGGAAACTTCTTCTTCTTCTTCTTCCTCCGCTTATCCGGGGCCGGGTCGCGGGGGCAACAGTCTAAGCAGGGACGCCCAGACTCCCCTCTCCCCAGACACTTCCTCCAGCTCTTCCGGGGGAACACCGAGGCGCTCCCAGGCCAGCCGAGAGACATAGTCCCTCCAGCGTGTCCTAGGTCTTCCCCGGGGCCTCCTCCCGGTGGGACATGCCCGGAACACCTCCCTTGGGAGGCGTCCGAGAGGCATCCGGAACAGATGCCCGAGCCACCTCAGCTGGCCTCTCTGGAGGATGTGGAGGAGCAGCGGGTCTACTCCGAGCTTCTCCCGAGTGACTGAACTCCTCACCCTATCTCTAAGGGAGCGCCCAGCCACCCTACGGAGGAACCTATTTCGGCCGCTTGTATCCGGGATCTCGTCCTTTCGGTCATGACCCAAAGCTCATGACCATAGGTGAGAGTAGGAACGAAGATCGACCGGTAATCGAGAGCCGCGCCTTGCATGCTCAGCTCCTTCTTCACAATGACAGACCAGTACAGCGACCGCATTACTGCAGAAGCTGTCGATCTCTTGTTCTATCCTTCCCTCACTCGTGAACAAGACCCCAAGATACTTAAACTCCTCGACCTGAGGCAGGAACTCCCCACCAACCTGAAGGGGGCAAGCCACCCTTGTCCGACTTAGAACCATGGCCTCAGACTTAGAGGTGCTGATTCTCATCCCAGCCGCTTCACACTCAGCTGCAAACCGCCCCAGCGCACACTGTAGGTCTTGGCCAGATGCAGCCAACAGAACAACATCATCAGCAAAAGCAGAGTAGCTATTCTGTGGTCACCAAACCAGACCCCTCCGGCCCCGGCTGCGCCTAGAAATCCTGTCCATACAAATAATGAACAGGACCGGTGACAAAGGGCAGCCCTGTCGGAGTCCAACATGCACTGGGAACAAGTCTGACTTAATGCCGGCAATGCGAACCAAGCTCCTGCTCTGATCATACAGGGATCGGACAGCCCATAGCAAAGGGCCCCTTACCCCATATTCCCAGAGCACCCCCCACAGGACACTACGAGGAACCCGGTCGAATGCCTTCTCCAAATCCACAAAACACATGTGGACTGGTTGGGCAAACTCCCAGGAACCCTCCAGCATCCTGAAGAGGGTATAGAGCTGGTCCAGTGTTCCACGTCCAGGGCGAAACCCGCATTGTTCCTCTTGAAGCTGAGGTTCAACTATCGGACGGATTCTCCTCTCCAGTACCCTGGCATAAACTTTCCCAGGGAGGCTGAGAAGTGTGATCCCCCTATAGTTGGAGCACACCCTCCGGTCCCCCTTCTTAAAAAAGAGGAACCACCACCCCGGTCTGCCAGTCCAGAGGCACTGTCCCCCGTGTCAACCAAGACAGCCCTACAACATCCAGAGACCTGAGGTACTCCGGGCGGATCTCGTCCACACCTGGTGCCTTGCCACCGAGGAGCTTCTCAACAACCTCAGTGACCTCAGCCAGGGTGATGGTCGAGTCCCCCCCCAGGTCCCCGGCCTCTGCTCCCTCAGTGGAAGACGAGTTGGCGGGATTGAGGAGGTCCTCAAAGTATTCCTTCCACCGCCCGACAATATCCCCAGTCGAGGTTAGCAGGTTCCCACCAGCACTGTATATGGTGTTGGCAGGGCACTGCTTCCCTTTTCTGAGGCGTCTGACGGTTTGCCAGAACCTCTTTGAGGCCGTCCGATAGTCATTTTCCATGGCCTCCCCGAACTCCTCCCAGACCCGAGTTTTTGAGCTGCACAACCACCCGGCCAGCGGTCCGCTTGGCCCACCGGTACCTGTCAGCTGCCTCAGGAGTCCCATGAGCCAACCAGGCCCGATAGGATCTATGACATCTGGAAGCAAATCTTTTAATAGTTTAGATGGAATAGGGTCTAACATACATGTTGCTGGTTTAGTACGTTGCTAAGTTTGTATAAGTCTTCTTCTCCTACAATAGAGAATGAGTGTAATTTTTCCTCAGGGGATCTAAAGCTCACTATCTGATGTGAAACTGTAGTTGATGGCTGCATAGTTACAATTTTATCTCTGATGGTATCAATCTTAGAAGTAAAGAATTCATGACTCATGAAGTCATTACTTCTATACTCTTGGGGAATGTTAGCACCTGTTAACGTTTAATTATTTGTTAATTTAGTTACAATATTGAATAAATACCGGGGGTTGTGTTTGTTTTCTTCTAAAAGAGATGAAAAGATCTTGCAATTTTTAATTTTTAATGCTTTTCTGTATGACAGGATACTCTCCCGCCAGGCAATATGAAATACTTCTAATTTACTTTTTCTCCACCTGCGCTCCATTTTCTGGGCTGCTCTTTTTAGGGTGTGTGTGTTTTCATTATACCATGGAGTCAGATTGTTTTCATCTTTTTTAAGTGCATCCCAAACATGCTCAAAGGATGACATGTCCTGTGAGTATGCTGGCCATGCAAGAACTGGGATGTTTTCAGCTTCATGAAATTGTGTACAGATCCTTACAGCATAGGGCTGTGCAATATCATGCTGCAACATGAGGTGATGGGCCTCAGGATCTCATCGAGTTATCTTTGAGAATTCAAAATGCCATGAATAAAATGACCCGGTGTTCACTGTTCATAACATACGCCTACTCATACTATAACCCCACCACCACATAGGATGGCTTCTGACATTAAGCAAACATTTTTTGGTTAAGGCAACAGATTGTTGCAGCAACTGTCCAGATGGCTGTTCTTAGACAATCTTGGAGAAGATGGTGGATGTGGAGGTCCAGGTCCTACATGCGACAACAGTGACCATACTTAATATGAATGAATTTCAGAAGTCTGTTTTTACAAATTATATCCTATGAAAATGCCTGAACTACCCCATAAGTATTGTACTCCACAAAGAACATTTCACAATTAACTGTTTTGTCAGCTTGGGTCATTAAAAAAAAAAAAAAAAAAAGTTTTAAATAGAGGCAGTTATAATTCAGTTTGCTTTGCAATTCTGTCTGTTTGGTGCTGGCTGCGCATTATGAGTGTGATTTTTTTCTATTCTTCTTCTTATTGTTATTATTATTATTATTATTAATAAAAAATGTGTCTTTGACTGAGGGAAAATAACTAAGTAAACTGAGATAATAGACTCAAATTTACAGGGGCTTTGCTGGAGACAGAGAATAAAACCATCCATTATCCATTATTAAGTCCATGATCTCACAAGTCAGTGATCTGAGCAGCCATATGAGTTACAAACAACAAAATGTTATTTCTTTATAAATTATATAACAACAACATGGAAAACAGACAAAACAGAAAACAGAAGAAGAGTTATTTGAGAAAAGGGAATACTGACATAATAGGCGCGGACCTATAACGGAACTAATATCATAACATAATTTCCTATTTTTGTGAAAAGGCCTATTGGCCTCATGTATAAAAACAGACCATATAAGCAGTACTGTCAAGAAAATATACATAAAAATGAACTCAAATCAAATAATGTAAACTGTAAAATAGCCTGAAGGTAAGTACAGCTATTATATGCGCTCATACACATCATCATTATTGTACATTCATAAATTTGAAGTCCTTTAAAAAAATTCTATTTTTTTATTGTCTGAACGCATATTAACCAGAAAGTGTGTAATCGATCATCTAGATAAAAGCAAGGTTTAAAGCAGTTATGCCTAAATTTTTTCATTATATTCAACAGATTGCTCAAGATGAAATGTATGAATGTTTTGAATATGTAATCAAAAGAAAGTAATTTGGAGTTCCCCATGAAAAAAATAAATAAAATAAAAAATAAATAAATAAATAAATAAATTATTATATATGAAGAGATATATATATGAAGAGATTATTTGCAAAAATTAAGTTAAACTGCATTTGAGTTATTTTGGATTACGTAGTTCATTCTTGATCTGTGTATCCAATATGGCAGACCACTTATGAACAGCAGCCCACAGAAAAAAAGGCCGCTAACGCAGATACCTTAGGTAGTAGTTCTAGCAACTCCGAACAACACTCCATATTGTATTACGCCTAGATGCGTGATCCCCTCAATGTATAATAAAACAGATATTCTAGATAATAGTATTATACCACTGAAAACTATTTTTAAAATGTATGTCCTTATACGTTTTAATTAGCATACTGAATGCACATTTAGTATTAAACCCATACCCAAGTTGTAAATTGCCCTGCAACCACTTTCATGTTTGTTATTGATTGCACACGGCGTAAATGTAATAATAATTCATACATTGAGCACACATATTCTTGCATAAACACATTCTGGTATAACAATATAAAAACCCACATGCAGTGAAAGACTCATCCGATGATCCTGCCTTGCCGGACCGTCTGACCACATACGCCTCACACTCAGGGCACCGCGAAAAAAGATATAATACGGAGAATACCTGCATACGGACACACCGTGAGAGAAGACACATATCGCAGAATACATGGTAAAAGATAAAGCAAATTCACCTCATTTAACTTTTGACTGAAATGTAAAATGCGCACCACTTCACATATTCCAACACAGGACGTTCGAGAAAATGCAATAGCATGCCTATTAGACTTAACTTTTACGTCTGCGACCAAGAGGAACGATTTTCAAACAGTCGAATATAAATATTTGCAGCTGCCACTAAAATACCTTTATAGCCGTATTCTGGTACTAATTAAACAAACAAGAAAAAGTTATAGTTATATTAATTATATCTATAAAAATGCATAAAAAGTGTTTGTAAGAAGTTTATTCACAGAATAACGTAAGCGTTACCGATTACCAAAACCATCTTGCCTTACCCATTTCAGTTGCAGCATGGTTGATGTGTCTGGTCCCCGACTCTCTGCTACACTGAGTACTCAAATTACGGCACTATATTCCCTTGTACTTTACCCTCACACCAGGAAACATGAACTACGTCACATCTGGCAAACCAGTGACGAAATTCACTGGCAGACCATTCCTTTTATTAACAGTACCAAAACACTTATCAGGCATTCATTTTACTTGCACAAGCGCGCACACACATAAAATAATAACGAATGCTTTATTTTAACAGTAAGATTCCTTTATTGGATTTCAAACTGTAGCGGTACAAGCGGTATTCCGTTCGGATTTCTATTTAACATTTTGTTGGGGACAAAATTGGTAAAAACCTCAATTTTACACCTGCTGTGTTGTAGTTTAGTCAGGAAATGTTCTGAACATGTAAAAATAAAAACAACATTTAATGAAACTAAGGGTCTAGGACCCCAAGCAATAATAAAGTAGAACAACAAAATAGGTGGATGTCAATGAATGGTGTGTACGTCTGAGTTATCTATACTACTTGCATGTTTTAACAAACATTGGGAAACTACAGAAGAAACCAAAAAGTGATTATTTTTGTACAGACCACAAATACAGGAAACTTAATCACAATGAAAGGGCAGTAATAACATTTGGAAAATTGTTCAGTATTAGATTTTGGTGTTTGTTCTGAAAGAAAGAGTACATTTAAAATGAAAATGGTAACAACCTTCCATTGACTTCTATATTAGGTTTCTGGTAGATAGGTTGCCCAGTATCACAAGCATACATCTGCGCATTTTGAGAAATGACCAATAAAATTACCTAATCATCCAAATTGAGTATTTGTTTGTAAAACCTTTTTTATGGTAACAAACTGATTAAAAAAAAAGCTCAACATTTCCTTACTTACAATATATGCAAACGAAAACATAATTGAAAAATTTCTACAATAGAGACAACAAACGCAAAAGGTGCATGCATGTAAAAATTATTTATGGCTCAAATTTGTACTTGTTTCAGAGGAACAGTGATGATGTGTTTAAAAAAAATTACCATATATATTTAAACTGACCATTCAAAATTTAAAGATGCAAATGAAGCACCTTATTAAAAGACTGATCAAGCCTAATTGACCATAAAGCCCACAACGTGAAATGTTTAGTACTTACATACTTAAAGTACTTAAATGAGTATGAGTATCAGTGTGTTTGAGGTTACAGAGGCCACAAACCAGGAAGCTTTACATGTAGTAAAATGATTCTGAAGAACAACCTTTTTCTTGTGTTCTGTACAAACTCTTTAATCAATTATTTAAATGCAAAAAAAATTCAAATTAACTCATCTAAACACTGTTGTATGCCATCACAATATCTTTACAGCACTGAATAATTTGTAAAACAAACAGGAAAAAAAACATCAGAAATTCTTAAAACAATGTAAATTTTAATATGTTCAGACCATCATCAGTCAGAAAGAGATGGAGAACGAATGGAGCGGCCACTGGCAGGGCTGTTACTAAAGGCGTGAGAGTCTCTGTCTTTATCTTTGTCTTTGCTCTCGTGCTTGTGTTTGTGTTTATGTTTGTGCTTGTGCTTCTTCTTCTTCTTCTTGTGCTCATGATGATGATGATGGTGGTGGTGGTGATCTCCATGTTTAGATGATGTGCTCTCTTTGCTCAGTGTGGGCATAGGTGTTCCTGGCATGGACAAAATGGCTTGTTCCACTGAAGATGGTTCTTTACCTGTAAAAATGAGAGAAAAATGGAATCAATGTCTTAGAATCTATCAATATCGAGATAATCAGAAACGCATAGCTGAATGAATCTGTCTTATTTTCTTTTTTTATTCTCTTTTTGCTATATAATGATAGTGTATGTGTGTGTACGAATAGTGCAGTATTTGTGTCATACCTGGAGTTGAGGGTCTCTCCAACATGTTCAGGTGGTGGTAGATGAAGGCCTGGCTGTCATGAACTGTGTCCATATCAATGTCCTCCTCTTCCTGGAGTGGGAAACTGACAGAAATATAATGTACAGTAATGTTTTTTTAATAATAAGTTATATTTTCTCCAACTGGTGAAGATTATATAACTACACAGTGAATTGTAGTCTTTAGAACATTTGACAACAAATACATAGTATGAACCTAATTATAATCACTTGATTCAACATGTTTGTATTTAACAGAACATTTATGTGTATTGATGAATTAAAAAAATGTAGTTTTTTGTAAAATTGCTTACTTTGCTTTTAGCTTTAGCACTGGGCTCCTCTTGCATAATTTGTCCGGGTTCAGGGATGAACCTAAGGCAGTCTCTGCCTTCCTCTTTAAACCTTGTGAGGCCATGATCACAGCACTCAATGCTGGCTCCATGACAACATGCTCCTCCTCCAGCTGAGAATGATTAAAAAGGAAAAAAAAGGTTTTTATTAGTGTTTGCAGGGAAAGTATTGAGTTAATCTTTAAGCATTATTTTTTTTTATTTTAACTAGATAACACTATGAATTAAATTTAATATATCTGCATTTAACCATGATTGGCCATGCTTGGGCAGCATAGTGTCTATTGCTATGTCCAAAACCTTTAGCCTTGCTGCCAATTCTGTCCAGTCAGTCAGTGACTATCTGCAAGACAGCATTTTTGGACAACAAATCCAGCCTTAACACTCCAGGTATAGTTGTAGCAATAGCCAGAAATACATTTTCGATAGTTTTATGCAAAAATGTACTTAGATATTAAGTACAAATCATGTTGGATATTAAGTACAAATCAAGATATTTGGTAAATTTCCTACTGTAAACATATCAAAACATATTTTTGATTACTACTATGCACTTCATTTAGACAAATTTAAAGGTGATTTTCTCAATATACATATGCCGGTCAAATATCATCCTATCCTAACACAACATACATCAATGGAAAGCTTATTTATTCAGCTTTCAGATGTGTAAATCTTCAATAGGTTTATATATATATATATAGCATCCTATTTTTGGTCTTCTCTGTCTTCCATTCAAGCACTTTTATGACCTTCAGTAAATGTAGGTTTACATAAATCTTTATATTAATCAGTGAATGTGTTTGCACTCAACTTTATGCACCAATCATCTTACTTTTAATTTTAGGCAACAATAAAATAAAAAATAAAATAAAGTGCAACAGGACTTAAGGAACTTAAGTGGAAAGTTTACAGTGCTGGTAAAGGCCATGGTTGTAGTCACCTCTGGGCCTCCAGGGCCCTGCTCAGGTTTGATGGTGGGGTTGAGAACGGCTTTCTTCTCCTTCAGGTTAAGCACAAGACCCAACTCAGGTAATGGCAAACATGAGGGTCGAGTTAGTCCAAACAGAGTGTAATACAGATTCACTGCATCGCAACGCAATCGCCAGTCATGACAAGTACCTAAAACAGAAAGAAACAGATGTTAATTGCTACATGTGAACTATATATATATATACACACACACACACACACACACACACACACAAATAAAAAGTTAACTTAGTAACTTCCTCTCTCTGTGAAACGTGCTTCTCCAGAAACATACTACCAGCCAAAAACATTACAGAGAGAAAATGCTTTTATTTCTAATATCTAAAACAAGCCTTGGTGATAAAAAAAAAATGGACTAAATTGGATAAAAAAAAAAACAACTGGATTTAAAGCAAATTATGCACAGAACCTAATGCAACAGCACCATTTTCATACGTCATAAAAAAAAATAAATAAATAAATACAAACTACAAGAACTACAAGTTGGAGAAAATGCTTTGTTCTTGAATCGCATATACGACAACTGACTTTCATCACAGCTGGCAATGGCTTAGCATTTGTACTGCCAAGAGTGATTGCAAACACAGAATGAATTGTGAAGTGTTTTATTACAATAAATCTTTTTACAATGGGAAGACAACAAGACCTTCCTGTCAGAAAACAAAAACAAGAAAATGCTCACTGCAACTTCAGATCTTTAAGAGTCTTTTTAAAACACTGCCAGTGCTTGCAAAAAGCAGATAAGTCAATAATTAGAAACATGTTAAGTAATGACATTGAATTACTTTCTTTTGAGTTTAAGGCCAATAGTTTCTTACCAGTAGAGAAACAGAACTTAATTTAATTAGCTGCACATAAAAGGTATTCTACTTTTCTAAGGAGTTCTGGGAAAACTGTGGATAAACCTGGGGAATTGCATAACATTAGTCAAGTATAATATATATATATATATATATATATACATATACATATATATATTTGGCCTTGTTAACTTTGGTAAATTGAGGAATTAAGTCCATACAAGCGCCACAACAACTTACAGAAAGAAAAATGTAATGTGTGCATTCTACCTGAGTTCATCAGCTTCCATAGTTGGTCCACTAAAGCTTCATTACACAACAAGGAATCCGCTGCTTTGGTGAAAGGTGGATTCTTGGCAAGCATGCTGAGAATCTCATGCCTAAAGAGGACAGAATTTTCAAAATCTCTAATAAATCTAACAAAACAAACAGCAGTTAAATAGTATTGGATATCTGAAGATTCAACTCAAAATCCTTAAATATAACAGTTTAGTGAATCCATTACACCATATCCTATTTACACATTTTGTATTTAATTATTGTTTCCTGCCAAATGTCAAATTCAAGCTTTAGGCAGATATGTACAGTTTGCATATGTACAGCTAAATATAACATTTATAATAATGGGTTCATTTAACGGTTTTAAGTTTAATATAAATTACTTATAATTGTGAAATTATTACAACATAAAAGTATATTTAAAGTATAATTATAGTTTTAATGCAAGGCAGGATTAATCTGTGCTCTGTTAATTTTTTTATTATTATTTATCATTATTGATCGACAGCACTATTAATAATAAAACATAGGGTGAGAAAAAATAAAACATTTTATAAGGGCCTAAGCATGTTTTTTTTCATGTACTGAAAACTCATTCAAACTAAACAGGTGCTATGGAATAAAGTGATATTTGTCATGAATTTATACAATAAGTTTTCATTATATATATAAAAAAAAATAGTTATACATACAAACAAATAATACATAGCTGAAGATGTAATGTTTGATATCACTACTGACCTTATGTAATGGACTGGATCATTCTGTACCAGATCCAAAAGCCACTGTAGTTCACTGGAACTCCTATCAACTGCCAATTAATAGAACGGACATTTTACAAGACGTTGACAACCTACAAAGCTCTTCTTCACTGACCAACCATTCACGCCATGAAAGCATGCTGGCAGAGATTAAATTAAGTTTGTTTATTTCATGTTCCACAGAAGTTTAAAATAGTATACAATATATTCAGTACTGCTTATTTTCTTTTAACGTGCCCCTTTACTGGAAAGCCTTGAACAAATGTGTCCAGTATCAGACGTTATCCCATTTTTTTTCTATTTATAAATGTCATATCACTGTAGTCTTCTATAAAAGAGGATAAAAACTGCTATTGTGTTTTTATTTACTTTTAAAAGTAGTTTTTATGTAAAGTATCATTTTTTTCTATTATAATTACTGGTTTTATTTTGAAATAATAACCATAATAAATATAGTTGCAATCAAGGGGTCACGCACAATAGAAGTAAACATTAGACCAACTGCAATGACAGAAATAAAAGACATTTTATGATGATTTCTGCTACTATGGTAAGTTGATTTGGTGTGAATAAGCACACACAAAGTTTGGCGTCAATATGTCAAAGCTATGCAGAGATATGACTTCCACCAAATTTGCTGGACGCATTAAATGAAAATCATTTAGCATATTTATACAAAATCCATAACTTTGAGTTTGGCGAACAGGAAAATTCTGTCAATTATAGCATAATTGGTATCAATGTTCTTGGCATGATCCTTGGAATCTATAAACAGATCAACACAATGATTGATAGACTGTAATTACAATAAAGTAACGAAACCAATAAAGAAACGGAAGTTATCAGCATTTAATCATGCTTGACCACAAGGTGACACTGCTCCAAAACTATCCGAGTACTGTCAGGGCATGGTACCGAAGACAAACCAAATTTTGTAATGATACACCAATCCATTAATACAATATGGCATTTTATGACTAAATTAAAAATCGCCACTTCAAGTGCATTACAGAATTTAAACCAGCATCATGTCATAAACACAGAGAAACGGTATGGTATTCACTGCAACCCATCAAAATAAAAGTTTGCTTTAGATATTGTGCCTTTATTTTTTTTTTTGGTGAAATAATCAATATATCTTTCATTTTATTAGTAAATCCCTAATAAAATGTGTTCAACATTTCATTAATTAAAAGACATAAATTGGGTGAAACTTGTTTACTGTTTTTCATACTTTTATTACTTGTTGAAAAATTAGAAAATAAGTTTTATAAAAAATACATTTTAAATAAGAACGGCATTGATTTTTGTACATTTTAACTTGTTTTTTAATTAGCATGATTTTGTGTAATCTTCTGAAAGCTAAAATGACTAATCGGACACTCTACGGTCTTGTAGACTTGACAGATGCATGTATTTTCTTTAATTAGTAGTAAATCTCCATCAGTCGTTTTCAAATAAAGTTACAGTTAACACAGAGAGCTGTAAATCACTGACAAGCTACACAATGCGTTGAGTTTCGCGGGTGATTCATTGGAGTAGTTTGTCAGTGATCTACGGCACTGTGTATTAACTGGTATTTGCATTTTAAACATGCTTGAGGTTTAAACATTGATAGAGTCGACTTTTATACACGGTTTTCAATGTCGCTTCTAGGATATTTACCGCTGTATTGATGAACAAGGTGACAATGGGATCTTTTGTGTGGGAAGAACAGTTTGCCATCTATAAAAGGCAAACTACTTGAAAGATACCAAACCAACTAAATGGGAATTTAGCAATTTAGTAATTTTGATAGAAAATAGAAAAATAGAAAAGACAGACAGAGAGAAAATTAGTGGATAAAAGATGAAGTGTGTACCTCTGGTATAGTCTATTACAGCCTCCAGTGCTGCAATCCTCACATCCACAAAGTGGCCATACTGAGCATAGGACTTAAACAGGCTGGGATCACTAGGGATGTGGCCGTTCTTCTGTAGCATGGATGGCCCGTAAACAACTATAGCACAGAATAAGAATAAATAAATTTAAAAAAACAAAAAAAAACTTATAATAATAAACTAATTTTATTTGTTTGTTGATTTTTACATATTTTTAACACACTGATAAAGGCTTTTTGACCTAAAACATTTATATTCTTGTTCTACTGGTGATATATGTAGAATAAAATGAAAAGAAAAAAAGCATTTAATACCGTTACATCTCTACTAGAATTACTTTTAGTTAGATGAATGCACAACTTTAATTTTTACTAATTAAAAGATAAATCAAACTAATGTTTTGTGCCTCCATTTGATAACCAAAAAAATTAAATACATAACACAGAATTTCAGAGAGTTAGGTCAAATGACAGTATACGCTCACACACACACACAGACACACATAGTCCTGGCTAAAAATATCATGAGATATTGTGAGACCCATCTAAATTTCCACAAATCGCATGCATGTAAAGACAACACACCTGACAGTTATGGTGTTACGGTAGCTCGGCAGTAGTTTTTCCATGTTAAGAAACCGTGTGATTCTCCTCCAAGATCAGGCGAACATCTGTGTTTAAGTTGTCCACTGTGCACGCACCTCATTATTAATGCTGATGGCAGGAGTCAATGAATTTGTCAGGGCATCAATCAGCTCAGCACGATAGTAATTATCAGAAAACTGCAGTAGAAAAACAAAATTACAACAGTTCTATGATGTTACTTCTGGCAAGTAATATATGTAAATAAAGACATGAGCTTTCAGGTTTAGATCAATTGGGACATTTGTAGCATGTAGCCTTCTACCTTTTCTACAAACCAATTTTCTTTGCTCTATTACCTTGTTCTTCCGGTTGTCATTGTATTTGATGAGGTCCAGTATAAAGTTGAGGACCTCTTTGGGACAAAGGTTCTGAACATCTCTGAGCAGAGCCATGGCCACAGGCATAGTCTACATGAAATGAATAGGACAAGTCTACTTTAGTGTCATTCTAGCAACAAAGTTGTGGTGCCAAAGACTGACAGTGTGTTCTGGCCTCTTCCTTGAAATAGAAGTAGGTGTCAGGTTTTGACAGCCTACTGTGTTGGCCATAAGCTGCAATATATCCACCTAATAAAGTGAAAAGTTTGCAGATGATGTAAGTTGGATCTTTGGTGGTGATGTTGTGGGCCTTGTTCAGACTTAATACCAAACGCCTAAAATGGCAGGGAATTTGTTTCCAATAATCCAATAAGACTGCTATAAATGCTAAAGTAAAAAGAATAATTCTTATTCTTAATTACTTGTTACCCAGTAACTTGTAACTTTTTTTGCAGTGCAATAAGTTACTTCCAAGTTGAAAAACAGGATTTTTTTTTTTTTTTTTTTACAGTGTGTGCGCTATTGACTAACAATAAATGTTATTTAATATTCAGGCACCAGAGCAGTGCTTATTGTGGGACCTCAATATGACACCAATACATGCCAGGCCAACACCTAGCATGTCTACTTTGGAGGAGCTTGTTTGTTTAACATATTTAATTTCTGACACAAATTCTGAGTCCAGTCTTACACAGTTGTTCATAATACTTTTGTTGAGGATTAAAAATAAACATCTTATAAATAACTATAACTAGGCTATAGTTAAAATGATCATATTTTACCTTTTTTTGCAGGAAGTAGCTCTGAAAAAAATTTATGAAGTTGTTGGTCTTGACAATATTTGGGCAGCTTTTGCAGCAGAACATGCGTGTAAAAGAGACTTCATGGCTGGGGTCCAGTCCAGGTGCTCATCATTGAATTAGCAATCTAACACAGGTCAACACAGTTAATGCCTCTGCAAAAGGCAAGCAATCTAATTTCAAACAATTCATTTGAATGTTAGAATCATGAAAAAAATGGCATTCTGCAAAGGATTCTGCAGCCTTCCTAAAACAGTTTTACTTAACATATAACTGCGTGAGAGGCAAAAACTGTGCCATGGGAGGTCCACCATGTTGAATGGTTTGTAAGGTCTAAGCAGCCTGGTTTACAGCAGTCTACAACTGTTGATACCAGGAGGCTCACAGCTGCCCTAGCGCTGCAAAAATGCCAGAGTTAGGCAGCATGACGTCAACTTTGCAGAAGCTCTATAATATACTGATGAGGTGCAAAGAATTATTCATTATTTTTATTCTTATACGTAGATTGAAAATGTTTTTTTTTTTTTTCCACCTTATGGATTCCTGATGAATAGATCAAAAACTAATTTATTTAAAATTCTGAAAACAGTTAAACTTTTGATAAATTTACTGTATCTGATTGAAAGTATTAATTTCTTAAAAAAAAAAAAAAAAAAAAAACTTTTAATAGGTAGTGTATGAGAAACATTACCATCTTACAAAATATGTGACATAATTACTTAAATTAACAGTATGTAAGGTAGCACGTTTTACTTTAGCCAGACAGAAGCAGGCCTGTATGCCGGACTTTATAAAAACACTGGTCTTGTTCTAAAATATCAGTGAGAGCAAGTCGTGAGGCTGGTGTGGAAATATTTCCAGCGCTGAGATGGCCTCCTCCTGGGCCACCACTTCCCTCTCAAACACTTAACTGGTACTGCCACATAAAATCAGCCTGTTCAAACTCCACTTTCCGTAGAATGGACATGTCCGGATCAATTCGAATCCACAGCAGAGGAGAGTCGGCACTGTGACATTACAACATAAAGAATTCATTATAGGCACAACATTTGCCGCTCCTAGCGATTAATAAATAGAACTGCATGCCTTGCAAAGAAGATTGTAGCCAGAGCTACTTCTGTCTTAAGTTTATAGAAAATCACGCAGGCACTGGGCTACTCCCGCTCTCTTTGTTTATGCAAAACATTAATATGGTGTGTATGTTTAAAAAGGAAGATATACTACTTATACAATTACACAAATACACAAAAATATGCTGAAAGGCATTCTATTCAGATGTTAATCAAATGTACTTGAATTCCTAGGTTTCACATTTAAAAGTCAAAAGATTCACTAATCTGTGCGTGATAAATTTATAAAATATGAAAACAACTTACTCCATGGCTGACAAGTCCATGTCAACTTCCTCTCCATTCATTAGAGGGATTTTCTTCTTCTTGTTCCTGGCAGAGAGAAAGTATAGTTTATTTATATAGTTTAAGCCATGCCAGTTTCTGTGTGTATTTATGATAAGAAAAAGCGTATAGCACATCATATTAGGTTTAGTGCTGCAACAAATAATCAATAAAATTAATGCCCAAAACATGCAACTGCTTTAAACTTCAAGCTAATGCATAAGCATAATGTTTAACATGGCTCATCCTGTCAAACACATGCGACAGATGTGTGTTTAATGTGTGACATGATTCCTCAGTGCAAAACTTTCATTTTAGGTTATGTAATCTGTAAATGCTCATATTCATGCAAGTATTTATACATTCAAGAATTTACTGAATGAGCAGCAGCTCTTCAAACTAACTGAATATGGATGATGTTGGCATGCTTAATTGTAATACAGACAGTGGTAGGCTGATCGTCTGTCAGAAATTTATTAATGGTAGGGTTGCATGATATATCTTTACAGCATCAAAAGCAAAGCAAGATATGCACATTTGCAATAGTAACACTCTATACAGAACGTTTCTTCTTCTCACACAACTGACCCCCTTAACAGCTGTAAAGAGATATCCGCTGAAAAGAAATAAATCTAAAGCTACTGCAATTTTGTCCACCATGCACATCTGGTGCAGCGCAAATGCACATGAACTGCTGCACTTCTTTTAGGAAAAGGTAAAAAAATGAAGAAGAAGGATGACTGTAAACAGCAATTTAATGACCACTTTTGCTGTCATAAAACAATAAAACACAGAAAAATTACTTTTTGTAGCTCTCCAACACAAATTTATTAGATGTAATTTATACAGTGAATACTATGCAGTGTTATTTTACATTACCTTAAAAATACAACAGTGTGTTTATTTCCAAAAATTTTCTAAATTACTCTCCTACAAAAATTACCCCTATCATTTTTTTCCACATAGAACTAAATGTCATCTGGTCATTTTATATGGCAATACATATTGTAGAAAAACAAAAAATATCACAATGCAAGTTTCAATATCATGCAGACCTAATTCATGGAAATATTGTAGAGCACAATATTATGTTGTCAAATTCAAATAAAGGTTTAAAAATAAAATATATTGTCGGCCACTAAATTTAGCTTTAAAAAGAATTAGTGGATATGCATAAAACTAACAGTAGAATAATCATGGCTTTTAGTAAAATGGACAAGAACCAGTTGTAACGCTCTTGCCTAACTGGTTAAGGAGAGCATTCCGCCAAACTCCATATTCCACACACAAGCAGATAGCCCGATCTTTCAGAATGCAAAGTTTAGTATAGGGCTTTAATAAAGAAGTATTCACGTGATCTGTCATTCACAGATATTTCTATTGCAAATTTTTTTAAATCAAATTAAAACTGAATTCTAACAATTGATCATGCGCGGTTATGTCAACTTGTAATGTTAGTCTTGTCTGTCCTCACAAAAATACATTATCCACACCCACACATAACATTAAATAGTGCACACCAGAAAAATTTACGTTAATTTCTAGAAACTGAAACATGGAATTATATACTGAACCCATCTCCTCGAAAGGGGCTGGACTCTCCAATGCTCTCTGTTTCCCCTGGTGAGAGGTGGCGGCTGGTATGGGCTTCTTGCCATAGCTCCAGCTTAGCCACCATGTGTTGGGAGTTCACCCCAGTGAGCTGAGAGGGTCGCCTCCTGTTATTTACAGCCTACGAGCCGAATGGCAGTAAAGAGTACCCAGCCTTTTTAGGGTCCCTGGGAGGGCTGCTGAGATTTATATGCTCCCTTTCTAGAACAATAACAAATCTAGAGTCCTGTTAGTGTCTGGTTGGACATGTGACATTGATAAAAGCTCTCTTAAGCTCTTATCCAAATGAACAATTGTTAAAATCACTTATAGTTAACACTGGTGCATTAGCAGAAATAAGTTTCCAGTCTTTGGATTACTTGTAATATCTGATGAATATGAGGCATAGTGATCCAGAGAGTAAAGTATGAATACGGCCCTAATTTTTCCTTTAGCAGTCTTTAAAACAACATTTGAGTAAATAACCTACTTAAAGTTCAAAACTATCACTTTACAGGTACACCAGAACCTCTAAAAGCATTAATACTAAGCTCCATAAAGACCATCTCAAAATATTTTAAGACCTCTTAAAACATCACCACTTAAAGCTCTAATCAGCATCCTTTAATTTCAAATTCAAATAAACAGTAGTTTGCAAATAAATCTATGGAGTACAACCACAAATAGAACTCAAATAAGATTTAATAAGATTCATTACAAAATTTTTAATTCACAAAGAGCAACACTCATCTTGTTCACAAGCACAACTTGGTGGTACAACCAGGATTAAAGCAAAAAAAAATCCTGAGCTCTGAACTTTTTCTCAGAATTTTTTAATACGTAAATTTGAGTGTTGATTATCCATTTAAAAATAAATAGTAATTCAATTCTAAGCCTAGGTCAAGTTGTTAGCCTTAGTAGTAACTCTTTATAGAAGAGCTCCCTATGGTTTGAAGGGCATTGGAGTGATATTCCTCATTACAAAGAAACTATAACCGAATGCATTTAATGAAAGAGCAACTTGTTCAGTGGATCACCCAAAAAAAAAAAAAAACCATCATGTAGACGCACAGAAAAGTCATATTTGTTTACCTACATAATTTCTACTATCACTATTATACTACTACAACTACTACAGGAACTAATTAGTTGGAGTCATGAATATTAGGGCAGGTGTCCTACCTTCTGCTTCTTGGAGTGGCAGGAACGTCATGCCCAGACCGTTCTCTATCTGTAATGTGGTTAAATGACCCATCCAGTTCTGGCACTGTCACTTAATGTGTTTCCCCAACAAAAAATACAGCAAGTTTTCGTATGTACGTACGTTTTTTTATGTACTTTCTGTAATCGATCCATACATTGTAATACCACCACATATTTCTGTGTGCCA